>NC_138656.1:66046931-66289431 GCF_964273445.1 Streptopelia decaocto
CTTTAGGCTGGTATCTGAGGCTGCCTTAGACATGTTTTTCACCTGTCTGCCAGCTCGGCTGTCTCCAGTCACCCAGGAAGCAGAGCCAGGGACTGGTCCACTGCAGCAGGAGCCCTGCACAAAGGGCTCACATGGAAGCACAAGCGAGGCTTATTTGTTTCACATCATTTCCTCAGTGCCCGTGCTGACAGACAGACAGCCTACCACCAGTCCCCATGGGGTACCAAGTGGCCCTGACACCGCGGGCATGCAGCTGGGAGGATGCCAGTGCTCCGCATCTCCTACCTGTTGCCTTAGAAACAAACAAAGGAACACAGGCTTTTCTTTTTTCTTCTTTTTTTTTTTTTTTCTTTTTTTTTTTTTTTCCCCTTCTCTTTCCTTCTTGGCAATGCACTGTGTGCCAATTCTCAAGGTAGGAGGGAAGAGAGAGGAGAAAAAAAATAAAGAAAGGAGGGAGAAGAGTGAGAATATCAAGACCAGGAAACATATTTTGAGAGTAAATATGAAAGCAATAGGCATTGAGACAGCTACTGGGCTCGTTCCTGACTGCTGCCCTTCTGTGACGTGTGGCAGGAGGTCATGGCTGCCACACTGAGAGCAGTTGCACGAACCAACTGTGACATCTGGCTTATATCGAGGGATCTGAATGCTGGAACCGGACAAGGTTTGTTTCCTCTTGCTTGAGCCTGAATCAAAGATTTAATTAAAGAAAGCTCAGAGATATTTTCAGTGGAACTGCCCAGGGTCAGTGTGCAGAGGGTGCTTTTTCATGGATGTGAGCTGGTTATGGTGTGACACACTCCCTGAGGTGATGGGTGTGTTTTGGGATGAGGGAGGAGCTGCAGAGTCTAAAGCAGGAGAGATGGATTACATGCAGAAAGATCCCACAGCTGCCTTTGTGTAGGTGGAGATCCAGGCCCCAAGAAATAACCACTGTCCCATGGATTCCATTGCCTCCTGCATTCCTCCTCTTTTTGGCAACAGAAGTTCTTGTGGCTGATCAGCCTCGCTGCACTTCTTGCAAAATCACCTGATTCTTCTCATGGTTCCTTCTATTAAGAAGCCAGTCATATGGCTTCTTAAAAATAAAATCCTGGCTTTACCTAATCTAATATTCCACATTTGACAGAATTTTATCCTGAATTTTCTTTCCTAAATGGGAGTGCATCTTTACTTAGATCTCTGGGCTTTTGTCTTCCCTCGGGGTGGTTCTCACCAGTGGAGTCACGAGGATTTATGTCTCCTTTATCTTACCTATTGGTGCTAAACACATCTTTCTTTTAATCCTCACATCCTCAGTGTTGTTTGTTTTACCCAAGCCAGTCTATTAAAGCCAGTCATATGGCTCTCCTCTCACCATTCCCAAAAAGGAGCACCACAGCAGTCCCCACTGCTGGCTGCAGCTCAGTTGTTGCTTAGCCACTACTGTAAGTTACTAGTTCTCAAGCTTTTGTATTACACAATCCTTTTTCTTTTTCCCAGATAATTGTTTTTTAAACTGTTAGTAATTCTTTGAGATAGTTTCTGAAATAGAGCAGTTCTATCGCAATTTCTGCACAGCCAGTACCACCACAGTAAAATATTTCAAGCACATCAGATCTCCAGAAACCCCTTGAGTCAGTTCTCAATCCCCATTAAAATTGCAGCAGCAGTTTATCTCTCCAGGGCTATGCTTGTTTGGAAAAACACCCATCGCACATCCTATGCCTCCAATGCAAAGCACAATCCATGCAGCTGTAGCTTAGGCAATTCAGCCCAGAGTCGATATGTCACAGTCAATCCATAGCAACAACTGAAAATCAGAAACTCAAAGCAGAGAGGTAGGTTTGTGGGATCCCCTTTTACGAAGAATGAACATTAAAGGGCTTTAATCTGTTGGATATAGTTGAGACTTCTAGATTGGCTGCTGGTGATGTCACAGCCACCCGTGTGCCCTATAAATCTATTTTTTGTTTTTATGTGTAAATGATGTAATGCCCGCTAGCTTCCTCAGTCAGGGTTCATTATTTAATTTCTCAGGTGGCTGAAGTCGTAGGCTTTGTGGCGTCTGCGGCCACCCACGATGTGTTCTCACTGCCCAGAAATGAGCTTCCTCTTAGGCCTTGTTTTCTAATTGGCATCTGCAAAATTAAAAGTCCGCTGACCACTGCAAGCCATGGGAATACTTGGGAAAGTATCTCTGGAATGATAAAACCATTTCGACTCCAAAATAATGTGTGCGCTTAAACTAAGGTCTTCTCTGATAGAAGACAATTAGAGCCAAGTTTTGATATGGTGCCACATTAAGAAAAAAAATCAGTTTCCATGCGCAAACATATACTTGGAAAATGACACTCACCAAGCAAAATAAAATCCTGGCTTTACCTAATCTAATATTCCACATTTGACAGAATTTTATCCTGAATTTTCTTTCCTAAATGGGAGTGCATCTTTACTTAGATCTCTGGGCTTTTGTCTTCGGGGTAGTTCTCACCAGTGGAGTCACGAGGATTTATGTCTCCTTTATCTTACCTATTGGTGCTAAACACATCTTTCTTTTAATCCTCACATCCTCAGTGTTGTTTGTTTTACCCAAACATTTATAAATCCAAGGAGTTAATAATCTGTGAAAAGCAGTTTCCTGAACACAGAGGCATCTCTACATCGGTCCAACTGGCCCTGAGAAATTAGCCTTCTTTGTAATACTACATAGTATCATGGTACCCAAAAGAGTGGTTTTCTGATGATATCTATGATCCTTTACTTTTTGGCAGACTGAAATATTGTGCCTTATTAGCAATTAAAATAAATTTAATGGAGCAGTGCAGAGGTCAAATTATTACTGTATAAACACTGATTAGCGTTCCTTAAACTCTGTAAATCCTTAGAGCCTGAAAAGATAATCTTCACAGATTGCAGTTACTTTCATGAAGAATCAAACATCTCAAGTAAAATTAGCTTTTGGAAGGGCCTGGTCCAAAGCGCAGTGATATCTATGAGAATTGACTGCATCCCAAAGATACAGAGTAAACTTCCTCACTACCAGAGTCAGGATTCTTACTGAGGAAAGACAGTACAAAAGACAATCATAGATAAAAGCACATATTTATATAGGAACACAAATATATTTGCAAATATGTTATATGCTTGTAGGCAAATCTGTTCTTCTACAGTAGTTAAGTCATATATAAGATGCTTCAGATATCGGTTATGTAATTTGGTTTATATGTATCATAAATACTAAAAGAAGAACACAGGGAGAGACATCATTTTCTCAAAGAAGAAAATCTGATTAAGAGAATTTTTAATCTACAAGATTGTGAATGACTGAAACATATTATTTATCTTCTGAAAGAATTTCAACAAAAAAATAGCACCATGAGAAAAATGGATGTTCATGTTGTAGACAATACAAGTGGCTCCTGCCCTTTCTCACAGTGAAAATGCTCAAAGAATGTTTTTGGACAGGATGTTTCCAGCAAAGAGGCTCAAACCAGCATTTTACTTTCTCTCAGTTGAATACAAACCAGAAATTAAATGGTGGCAACGAGAAGAAAAATACATAAGGAAACTTTGTCCTCAGCAGCACCTTTTTGCTCAGGGATAATTTTTGCTGTGGAAGAAGAGACAAAGGCAAAGATCTGTTGGGCAAATGGAGCTAGTCAAAGGATTTAAACCTAAATATTTCTTCCCGTATTTTTGTTCAGTCTTTTCTACAACAGATGTGTGTTGACCAGGGTTTCATCACTGTAAACCTGTTCCCCTTCACCTTCCATCTGATTTTTATGTCCTTGGCTCATCATAGGACTTCCAGTCCCCCGCTTTCCTCCTTGCCCCCTTGATTCTTTTAATCAGCCTTATTTCTGGTGGGGCAAGGTGTGAGTAGCATGGTGCAGGTCTCACCAAGATCACCTTTTACTCCCAGGCTTCCCAGTGGCCTGGACATTACCTTCCACATTGCTTGTTTACCCCACGCACCCGGCACTTTTGCCTGGCTAGAGCACTGCACCACACACGGAACGTCTGTTGCTGTGCACCAGTTTCATTAACAAAACCCAAGGACCCACTCCGATGCTCAGCCTTTGCAGGCACTGCCTTTCGGAAGCAGCACACCACCCTCCATCAGCCTCCTCACTGCCTTCAGACAAGGGCCATGAAGGCTACAGGGCAGATCCTGGGACACTGAGTGATGTACAAAACCAAAACGAGTTTGGCAGTGCATTCTTACAGTGAGGGTAGTGAAACACTGGCACAGATTGCCCAGAGAGGTGGTAGATGCCTCATCGCTGGAAACATTCCAGGCCAGGCTGGACAGGGCTCTGAGCAATGGGATCTAGTTGAAGATGTCCCTGCTCATTGCAGGGGGATTGGACTAGATGATCTTTGAAGGTCCCTTCCAACCAAAACTGTTCTATGAGTCCATGATTCTATGAGTTCATTATTCTAACTTCCAAATATTATGAAGCAATACCATTGCCACCGTGGGTACAAACAGGGACTTAGAGCTGAGGTGTGCTTTGCAGAATGGAGAGTGTTTAGGGAGGTCTTCTCTGTATTGCAGACCACCAGGTTTGCTGACAATGCTTGGCTGGCTAGAAAAGTCACCTCATTTCACAAGGCTGCAGATGACTTTCAGAAAGCCACACCATGACGACAGCTGGGCTTAAACCCTCCCCTGCACACACACAAGGTCTGCTGCTTCCCAAGTCTTGAGATGTCAGCCCAGGCCCTGAGAGTTGCATTGTGGAAGGCAAAAAATAACCAGCCCGGCACTGCAGGCTGCTGCTGGGCACCCTTCATTCCCATGAGAAACTTGCAAAGTCGGTAAAACTGCGTCACAGCAGCCTGCAAACCGGAGGCCTGGATGGTTTAAAAATACTGCCTGTTGCAGATTTCCCAGACCATATATAGTTCACACATCTCACGGTAGCAGGAAGGAGCTGCAAAGACACACAGAGAAGGAAGAAAGTAACAGGGGACATGGCTGCCAGCGTGCAACAAAAACAGGTTAAAAATAGCCTGGGCTGCAACAGCTCCCTCCTAGCAGGAGTGCGGGGGCTGCTGGTTCTCCTTGCCCTTGCTGGCCCCTCTCTCAGCTGTCTGTTTTCTGCCAGGAGGAGAGGGCAGAAAGGAAGCTTTTTGTTCCTGTAGGCAGAAGGAGAAAATATGACAGTTCTGCTTGTTTTGACACCGGGCAGGCTCACTGAGGTTTGCAAAGACACCTGGCTTAAACCGCAGGCCCCCCACCCCAAAGGGTGGGCTGAGGGCATGGGGAGAGCACAGCCTGGCACAGCCTTGCTCGAGACCCCGAGCAGCAGCAGCAGGTGTAACCCTGAGGGATGTGGTGCGATGCTGCCCTGAGATGTTATATCACACTGCCTGGAAGGGAGCACAGCCTGTGCTCTGGTGAGGGCTTTGAAGCAAGTCTCATCTTCCTCATCCCCTGCCTGTTGAGTGCTGACCTGGAGGCAAAGCCGAGCTGTCCAACCCTACCCTGGTAAAACAAAAAAAAAAAAAGCAAAAAATGCTTGTTTTGCTCATCACCTCTTCTGTCCCACAGCCCAGCCTCCCCAAAGCCACTGCAAAGGGAAAGCAGCCACATGCCAAAGGGGCTTATATCTCATTGAGAAGCTTCTCCACCACCTTCTTCTAGCCTGGTTCCTTGCAGGAAAAGTGGGAATATGAAAGCGTTTGCCATCGGGCCAGGGCATGTGAGCCTGGCCTTTTACAATCTCCTTGCTTGTTGGGATTTCTAGTGCCCAGGTGAGCATTGCCTGGTCCATGGCTTGGGTGGAAGAAAGAAGTGCCGGTACATATCCAAAGGCCACGGCAATTTGTAATGGGGACAGTCTTAATTTGTTCGTTAGCATACTGGGATTTTTTTTCTTTTATTCTTGGTCACTTGCATCCTGTAGGCCTGGCTTCCCCAGCTGCAAACAACTTCTGTCAACTCCTAGATGCCGACACGAGGCACCGAGAAGGGTCCAAGCCAAAAGCCCAGATTCCAAACATCCCTGAACTTTGGAGAAGTTCAAATCAGAGCACACATCTCTAGTGAGAAGAGGAAAGCTGTAACATGATCCCAGCCCTGGGCAATAGAGGTAACACTCCAGTGTGGTCTGAAGGTGACTTCCAGAATATGTGGTGTGGAATAGAGCAGAGGAGGAGAGGAAAAAAGCATGAAGGCATTTTTTTGTATGTTAAAAAAAAAAAAAAAAGGCACTCTAGGAGGGAGCTGTGTGTCTGTGGTCTGTGGAAGGGTGAGGAAGGTTGCTGACAGAGTAAAGGGGGTTAAGAGAGGTGGATGAACTCTGAATGGAACAAGGAGTGATACCAAAGAGCCCTGTAGGCTGTCAAAGAGGTGTCAAAACTCAGGAAGGAGCAGAAAGACCAAGAACATTAGCATGAAGGAAGAAGTCCATCAAAGCACATCTGTGTATCTATGAGATCTTGAGACTGACGGCTGCATTCACGCTCACACACATCCATGCCGTGTTCTCTGCCTGCCTTTCCCATGGACCGAAACCTGCCTCATGCCTCAGCTGCAGTTCTGTTTGCAGGGGAAGGATGCCTTGGGCTGGAAGGGCAGCGCTGGGCACTGGCTGTGCCCTATGTGGGACAGTGAGCAGCATCACCCCTCTGCATGCTGCCAGCAGCACCCACCACAGCACTTCCAGTGAGAGAGGCAGTGTGGGCTTTTTCCTCTGGAGCACAAGGAGCTGCATGTGGCTCCTCCAGCTCTCCATCAGCTTGCAAGTGGGCAGTTCGTCACTTAGACTTGCAAGAACTAAGGCCAGTCACTAACAATGTCAGGCTGCACAAGCAGAGATGCTTTTTTCACTCCACACTGAAATATAGACTATTTGATTTTCATTGCCAGAAAATCTCCTTTTGTAGCCCACAGAACGGCAGCAAACTGCCTGACTGTGTTTGCCTATTGCTGTATTAATGTGCTGAGTGTGCTTGGACATACCAGTCTCTGTATTCCCAAGAACAATCCCTGTGTGGGCCTTAGCCCAAAATTAGAGAGCACTAGGCTGCAGGACTGGGGAACCGTCCCGCCAGATTACACAGGGCTTAAGACCAGAGCTTAAGATCAGAGCTGTGCACAGCTTAAGGTGATAGCAACTCAGGAGGCCATGCTTGCAGGAAGGTGAGATGACAACCCCAAGCGGGATCATGCATGTAGTGTGCATGCAAGGGTGACCATATGTGCACCATGCCCCTCTCATGGGCCAGAGAAACTCCTGGAGACATCTAACCCCCCTTCAGTCAGCTGCCAGTGACTGCTTAGATGGCTTTTGCACCATCCCATGACACCAGCTGCAAAGAGTAAAGTATAGCTTCCTGGCTCTCACTTCCTCAGTTAATGAATACCACCACTAATTAACTGTCAGTAACATGGAGCTATTCTTGGCCATAGGTGGATCTTAATGAGGTCATACTGGTTGCGGGTAATGTAATATATTACTCTGTGAAGTACTTTGGGATGCAGTGTGAGAAGACTACTCGGGAAGTGCCAAAGCAGTAATCCAAGTCAGGATTTTCCCCGGTAAGGTAAAATGTTCCATACTTGCTGTGCCTCTGAGAAATAAAGCATTGAAGTCGCATTGGCTCTGGTGCAATGCTGTAAAGATTTCCAGATTCATCGGTGGAAACAGAGAACTACTGTGCTCAGGAGGCGGGTCCCTCTTTGGGGTAAAAGAAGTGCAAGGCATTTATTTTTTCCTTAAAGCAACTCAGAAGACCCAAATCCCACCTCGTGGGAAGGCGGGAAGCATGGGGCAGGGGGCAGATGGGCAGACAGCAGCAGGGTCACGTCGTCCGGCCCATGCTAGAACTGCAGCTGTACTCTAGGTGAACTCTACCAAATTAGCTGTACATGGTGCTGCATTCCCTCCTTTCTTGAATGATCAAAGTGGCTGGATCCAGTCCCAGCTTTCTGCAGATAAGCAGGTCACAGGACTAGTTTGCACCTCTTTGCTGCTTGTAATACACCATGTTACAGATTCCTCTGGATTTCCTACTTTGTGCCCATATACACTGGATACTGGTGGTCACATTTTTTCCCTTCAGCCTTCTGAGCTAATCTGGTGACCTGGGATACTTCTACTGACTCTTAACAGCAGTACAGGCTCTTTGGCAGTGTTACATCTGATCGTAAACTACTACCACTGTTCTTGCCCAAATGCACTTTACGATTCCCTTGTTTTATATAAAAAGCTCATTTTGTCCTTTGAAAGGCTTCTCTTCCCAGGGCAGCAGCACGAGGGCAGGTGCAGCAGCTCAGCAGCCGGGCTTGGAGCAAACACTTTCTGAATGGTGCAGGCAGACAGACGAGGCCATACCTGGTTTGGTGAGCCATGAGGCATCCCTAATGTTTGAGCAAAATGTATGTGAAGAACAAGGGGGAGGAGGGAGACAGCAATAACTGGAAATCCATTTCATTTGCATAGAAGCGTTAATTAGTTGTTTATCTGCAGGCACACTGCCGGCTTCACAAAGGCAAACACAAGTTAAGGCAATTAATTACTGGCAGGGTCTGGGAGACTATCTCCATAATTAAAATTTGTGATCAAGCAGCAGCAATGGGTAATTCGAAAGCAAACAGCAGAACATGTACATATATATTCCTCTTTAAAAAGATAACAGGGGTTTGTGTCATAGGACTGGGTGATAAATTGACTGTAATTTTAACCATTGCTGTTGTTTAAGCAACAGATACATTTCTAACAAAAAAAGCAATAATTTTAGAGTAATTTTTTTTTACCTATGCATTTTATCTGTCAGTATAAGTAGACATATGTTGAAAATCTGCAAGAATTTAAGTCAATTCCAACAGATAGTTTTGGATGGAAAAACTGAGATAAAATTGAGAAAAAAAAAGTTTTCAGAAAGATTTATTTAATTTTTGAATGCTAGATCATGACCTAATGTTCCTATTTTAATTAAAAGATAAAAAGAAATCCCTGAGTCCAAAGTACTCTGTTAATTCAAAGGTAAATATTTTTCCCAGTTCTCACACCCAGCTATAGCAGCAGCAGATAGCACACGCTCCCAGTGTCCATCCTCCTCAGAACATAAACTGTTTTTAAGGACTGAAAGAGAGAGAAATTAAAACAGAGGTATCTTATCAGCAAAGAAAAAGATATGGCAATGCTTTGGATAAAGCATTTAAAAGTTTTAAATTGTTTGTGAAAAATACGTCGTGTGTAATAATAGAATAGCATGGAATTAAACTTGCACGACTCCAGTGGGACTGGAAGCATCCTGAAGATTTTGGCTTGGGATACTTCTTTATAATTTTTTTTTTTTTTTAATATCTGATATCTGGAGCAATGAAGACTGTTCCCAAAATAAAAGTGACATTCATAATTATTTTCATAGCCTATTTTTGACAAGGCTGATTGATTGAATATGATTTCCAACTAGTGTAATTTAAAAGCGACACACTTGTCTTTCATGTTGTGAAGATTTCTGTTCACAAAGATATTTATTATTGAAAATTACTCACAGCGTCTTTTCCAGAATATTTTTTGGCCAGCAGACGCTTTAAGACAAGCTGTGAGTATTGTCCAGCCTATATCTGAACTGTGTTCATCACGGATAGTGACTGTCGCATTTTCTGTGCTCTGCTGGGTCTGAAAAGTGCCTGCAAACAAAGTTCTGGAGGTGCTGCTTCCAACCATGCCTCGAAACTCCCATTTCCAGGCTTTGCATGTCATGAAAGATCAACCGCTTTTTCAGGAATATTGCGCCAAGAAGCCAACAGAAAGGTTTGCTGAAACGTTTCCATGCGGAAAACAGAAAAAAAAAAAAAATGAGCAGAATAAAGTTCAAACTGATGCGAACAAACTATATTTGGTACGGCACAGCCTGTTTCTCACAACTGCGCTCAGAGGCGAAGAAAACGTTTCCCCAGGCCAAAGGGCTCCCTGGAGGCGAAGGGGCTCCCGACCCGCAGGACGCGCGGCTCTGTGCGGGTGCTTCGCAGCGATGAAACCCGGGATCCCATGTCAGCTGCTTACCCTGGAAGGCTTCCCTTTTCATACGTGCAAGTTACAAATTCAAAGCAAAAAGTTGCACGAAATGGAGCTGTAATGTTATATCTAAAGATGTAATTCAATTATTAACTGACTATTGTGGCCATTTGCCATGAAAGAAAAGTCTGATTAACAAGTGTAAAAAAAAAAAAAAAAGAGTTTATATTTCAAAAATGAAAAGTTAAAACCCAAGACTAGCCCTTGATTACCACACAATGACCACAAAAGAACAACCCACAAAAAACCAAATTCAATTATATGAAATATTATTTCTTGATCATTCTTTAGCCTCCTAGTTCGGACACTAAAACATTCCTGATGTAAGAATGAGAAAGGGTGAGACCAAGATTTTATCCCCTGCCGACAAATTAGGTTTTGCAGCTTTTCTGCAGTGCAGCACTTTTTTCTTTCAGAATAGTATCCACCTGAAACATTTACCTTATAACATAGCTGCTAAGACCTAAGTTATGAGGGAACAGGAAAAGTTAAAAAAAAAAAAGGGGGGGGTGGGGAGAAAGATTGGGAAAAAAAAAAAGAAAAACAGATTGAAAAGAAAACAAAGTGAAGAAAGAATAAAATTGAAATTAAAAAAAAAAGAAAATAAACCTTAGATAATGGCAAATAAGCTTTGTGAGAAAGTAAGGATTTATCTTTCACTTTTCTGCACATACTTTTTTTTCCCTTTTTATACTATAATTTTCACAAGAAAAAGTCAAATAACAACAACGAATAACTGGCACACCAGTGTAAAAAAAAATCAAAAATATTTGTGAAATCAGGGATTTGGGGGGGGGGCATTTACAGTTGCCCCTTAGAATAACTTAAAAAACATAAACGTAATGCTTACCATTAGTAGGCTCACAGTCCACACCAGAGAAGGTACAAAACTTTAAGCCATCAGCTGAGGCTGAGGAAAAAGTCATTGCTAAATTAGCAGAGTCGAACTTCAGTCAGTCAAATAGAAGACTCCCCTTTCTACCAGTTAAATTAGACGGCCAGTCTTCTCCAGCTCGACAGCCATCTGCACCTCTTTAACTTGTCATATTTGGTTTGATTGAAATGTTCACATAGTAAAAAAAAATACAGAACTTTGAGGCGGCAGGAATCTTACTGAC
Source organism: Streptopelia decaocto (assembly GCF_964273445.1). Lineage (NCBI taxonomy): Eukaryota > Metazoa > Chordata > Aves > Columbiformes > Columbidae > Streptopelia > Streptopelia decaocto. The sequence goes on from NC_138656.1 coordinate 66,058,069, forward strand.
AAGCTTTGTAAAAATCAAACCTATTAACCAAAAAAAAGCAGCTAGACAAAGAGGCCAATATGCAGACATTTGATTGTGGCAGGTTTTATTGTGAATTGTAAATTGCGCAGTAACTAGTTTACAAAAGTCAGCCAACTACATTATCCAAGACAAGTACGAATCTCACCCCAATTTAATAATGTGACTCTTTCGTAGCATTATTTGGAATGACCCTCGAAATAGCCACAAAGCAGCGCATGTTTTTCATGTTGAATCATCATCCAAGCATTGCTGTCATTTTCCTAATGTCACCACACCGACCTGTCAGTGCCCTGCCATGGAACACTTTTGCACAGCGGTTTATCAGGATGCCTTGCACTGGGATATTGCAACTACCAGCAGTCTTGAAATGCTATCTTGAGACTTTGTATGCATGCTGTGCCACTCTCACATTCAGAGCTCTCCCTCACAGCGATCTTGCTCTTTTGCTTAGGAAAACATTCAGTAAGCTTACTCCGAGCAAAAACAATAAAAAAACCAAAGCACATATTCTCACAGAGGAGAAACAGAACTGCACCTTGGCAGGCATATATAACATCTGCCAATGTACTCGGCCAAAAAGCTTATAAGAGATACACACTTCACAAAATGCATGTCATCTATTTAGGTATGTCTACGCAATCTGTAAATTGTTTGTAAATTGGCATTAAAGTACAAAAAATACCAAAGAACAAGTATCCAAATGAGGGGTATTTTTAGGAGGAGGGGAAAAAAAATAGAAGTTCCTCTAAGTGTCAGCACATTTGCCTCACATAAAGAACCTCAGTTTAAAAACCAGGTACCTTAAAATCAGTATTTTTCTGCATAGCAGATATTCAGGTTGATAATACTATATTTGATTTCCCATATGAAAAATACGGTACGTGAAAAGCAGTGGTACATCAGAAGACAATTTGTAAAACTGAAAAATCTTGGGAATTTCACTGCTACATGGCTGAATGTCTTAGTTTTATAAAATTTTGAGGATTTATGAACCACTTGCAAAGAAACAGTAAAACTATTCATATACAGAAGCACTTCATAAAACCCTTGCATAAATCTTTACATATAACTAAAGTACGTAGAGTCAGCAAAGCAAAAGTGGAAGAGTTAACATCTTTTATTTCCCATTCTAGTGAGTCTTTTTTTTTCCCACTTAAACAGCTACATATGGGAAGTTCCTCTCTTTTTATAGGTGGCATAAAGGGATGATATTTTGTCACCAAAGATGCTCAGGGAGGTGGTGGAGTCCATCCTTGGAGACAAACAAAACCCATATGGACATGGTCCTGGGCAACCTGCCCTAGCTGCTCCTGCTTTGAGTAGGGATTTGGATCAGATAAGCTCCAGATGTTCCTTCCAACTTCAACCATTCTGTGATTCTGGTATCTTCATTAACAAGAATGATGTGTGATGTTGCACAAACATGTCTGTTAATCACATACTAGTGAATTTTTGTATGTGCTGTACAATAGAAAGGAAGTGTTTTTAACACGAAAAAAAATCCATATAACTTTCACAGTTTAAATAAGATTCGATTATACAATTCTATTTTCCCAGAAAGTGTCTTATAGCTGAATGCCTTAGTGCATTTTTAAGTGCTGTAAGACTACAGAAAATTTTCCCTTACTTGAGTTCTTTAATTTTCTATTTGATGATGAACTGACAAAAAATTGAGATAGAGAACAGTTCTAAATGTTGCATTTCATTGATGGTTCATCATGGCATGATTTTACGTATAACATAACAAAACTGCCATTCCCCACCCCTACTCTGAACTGTCTTTTATGAGAAAGAAGAACTCCACAACGAAAAACATAATCTTGTACTTAGAAAGTATCTGTTTGAACCATTAGTGAGGCCTTTTCTCTTCCCCAGTCTGAGTTCTCTCAGCTGGCAAATCTGTACCACGTAAGATCACAAATCACAGCATTTTTTTTTCAGTGCATGCTATTTTTGATGCTGTCTCAGAAGAGCTCATGCACAGCTGGCTCCCCTAGTCCCATTTTATTCTTTGTACTGGTAGATGGTCTAAAAAAGGGAGAACTGGTTGGACTTCGCATGCATGGTCATTTTCATAAATTTGTTGTGCACTGTATATACTGCATCCCACTGTTTCTTCCTAGCCAGGATGGACCCTTCACCAGCCCCGACGTGGCTGAGCACAACCACTGCTGAACACAACCACTTGCTTTCACAGCAGTGGCTGAGCAAGACTGCAGTCATTCCCAGTTGTTAAACTGTGCCTAAAAGAAAAGGAGTTGTTGATACAAATTCAAGGGCAACAAAAGTGACTCTGGGTTAAGAAATGTTGGGTAGTTGTAAATAAAATATTATCTTGCCCTACTTCTTGGAGGCTATAATATTTTTCCCAGCTCCCTCTTCATAGTGCCCCATAGTTTGTAACTGCATTTGGCAAAAGCTTATCTTCCACAGTCTGAGTGTGGAAGAGTTTTGTTTATCTATCATGTTCATTATTATGAGATTAGACAGTAGCCACCACCCACTGTAACCATCACGTGAAATGAGGAATGTGTGAAGATTTACTGCTTACTGTCTAAATGCAGCTCGGAAATATATCTCTGCAGGAATAAGCTTGCTTTTCAACTTAAAAAGTATAGAGTACACCTTGCTTCAGAATGCTGAGGAAAATCAACACAGCAGGAAATCCCCATGTTGACACGTTCAGGTTGGTGCCACCGTTCTGACCTCAGGAAAAGAAATGACTTACAAGGACAAGCTATAAGCCGGGGTCAGCAGCCTCTGTGATGGAGCAGTCTCAAAGATTCCTGACTGCTCAACTCAATGGTGGCATTCAGTCACATCTACAGCACCTTCTCAGCCTCCCAGCTTGGTAGCAACAATAGAGCCAGAGATCAAATTAGGAAGAAAAAGGCTATAGTGGAAATCAAGAAAGACTGGTTTCCTCCTTCTTGCCAAACCACTGATTACATGACTGCTTTATTCCCTCACAGGTTTCCATGGCTCCTCCAACACAGTTCTTCCTGCACAAAAGATCATGTACTGTCGTTCATCTTTGTAGATCACTCGTGCTTTGCTTTCTATAACTGTACCATGATAGCAAACTTCACCTGTCACCTTCTGATTACAGTCATCCAGTGTCCCAAAACAAACTGCTCATAACCCCCAAGAGGGTTTGGGGGGCAAAAGACAAAAGCTGAAGGTGGGTAGCGTTTCACGTATTGCTGATTTTGGGACAGTGGGAGTGGTAAGAAGGAGCTGCCTCGGACATGCTTCCAAGTGGTGGGGGACAGGTGTTCCCTCCAGCCACTGTTGGGCTGTGGAGAGAAAACCCACGTACACACCTCAGCCTCACCACAGGCTGCTCTGACCCACTGCCCCATCTGGGTGACGAGGGGCCAGGTCCCCAGGGAGTACTGCTGTGCCCCATGGGAATGCCTCAGTGTCAGAGCCTCACTGAAACCATACGGAGACAGAGACACTGAGCTGAGCTGGCTGAGAGAGGAAGCTTGTCTTGCACGGCTTCCCCTGTGGTCCATGCCCTCCACAGACTGTTCAGAGGAAGAGCCTAATTTAAGGAGTGGGATCAGGGTATGTGGAAACCTTCACATTTTCAGCTGTCAGAGCTCAGTAGGATTTTACCTACATGTCTCCTCCAGCAACAGTATCTCAGCAGCATCGTGCCCCAAGACACAGCATCAGCCCCAAATGCTGCTGAGGGCAGCCCCCCACCCTGAGCCACCCAGCCCCCTCATGGCTACATCAAAAGACTCTCCCCAGAACTTATTTACAAGTTTTCTTTAGTCTGCCCAGCTGAAAAGTACAGTGGCATTAAATTGCATACTTTTTTTAAAAAACAATACAAAACAAAACAAACAAAGCCTCCAAGCCTGACAGGCAAGGGCAGGGATGGGATTAGGCAAACATCCTATACAGACGGTTCCTCTTTCTGTCTGTCAGCTTGTAAGTGCTTTCTCTTCTGGAACTATACAGTACTAACTGAGCCGGAAACAGCTATTTAAAAAGTGATTATATTGTGACATTTTTGTTTGACCTAACATCAAGCCATGTGCAGCTTAAATGTCAGCAAAGCTATTTACTATAGGGACAGACAGGCCCTAGCATGCTTAAATCTACACAGCGTCTTAAAAATGCATGCTGTCTCCACTCAGTGCACATGAATGCTGCTGAAGCCAAGATATAAAGTATGGCACTACGTAAGCTGCGATGATTGACTAATGTGCTGGGTGGCACAATGCATTCAGTGAGAGGCTCACAGAGAGGAAGACAAAATAATGGCTAATTAAAGCAAATATCAGGTTAGAAAGCAGGAGAAAAAATAAGTTTCCCTTGGATCAGCAAGAGCATGCCAATAGCTGGTGTGCTTCGTCCAGGGATGTCTGAGGAGCTCAAATATTTGGACAAAAATAGCACGCAGAATTTATTTATTTTTTTTTAATGAGCACAGGAGCTGCATTGGTCATATGAGAGAGGAGGGAGCACAGCCCCCAGCTGTGGCTGTGGGTGCTGCCCTCAGCATCCTCAGTGCAGCCCTGCAGCTGAGCCCCCTGGCCTCGGGGCTGAGCCCCCCAGGGCTGGCAGAGAACAACCCCGGCCCCCCAGCCGCAGAGCACACGCCGGGTGACAGAGGGTCAGGGGGGCTTCTGAGCCCTCTCACCAGCCAGCCAAATAATAGGCAAGTGGTAGGGGAGGACGAGGCTAATGCAGCTAATTACGTGTGTCTCTCCCTGCGTGAGAACTGACAGGAATGAAGCGGATTCGGGTCCTGTGTGAGCACGTACAGCTAAAAAGTAATAGACAGAGATATACAGGATCATGAGCTCTCCCTGAAGACAATGAACTGGTTTGCAACGGATGGAGATAAGGACGCTTATAGATCCTTAATGGGACTAGCGGCGTATATTTGGACAGCGTTCCAGTCTGACCTTCTCTCGCAGCCTAAAATAACAAACAAATCAGTGTGCTTTTATTTTGAGAAAATGTTGCTCACAGTAATAAGGGTGGGTGGGGGAACTGAAAAGGAAGCAGAACTGTGATAAAACTTCTATTTTGTTCTTTCTTGCATGTCAGAAAAGATTTTTTATTATAATTCAGAGTGCCTTTCAGGGTTTATTTTTCTTTACATTGTGACATGCCCAATCACATCTGATTTTGGAAGTTAAGCAGGGCCTGACTTGGTTGGCATTTGGGAGACTGCTGAAAATGCAGTAGTTTGAGCAGGATCTGTGTGCTCATTATATGAACGCGTAGTGTCTAAAAACATGATTGGGGGGAACGACAAAAATATTCACAGCTTCTCCGTATTTTAAAATATTGCTTTTCTCCATATATAGCAACTGAAATAACACCATGACCAAAAATAATATCATAAATCTTAAGTAAGCATTTTTTCAAATAATAATAAAAAAGTAACTGCTTGTGAATACTGGTTAATACTCTCCAAAGAGCACAGAAAAACTCTTTGAGCAAACTGATCATCAGGTCATTAGAGATAGGAAATAAATTCTTTAATTTCTGTCTGCTTGCTATTTACTTTACTAAGTGTTGACAGTGGCAGGGGACTATAAAAACCCTTCAAAACTCATTTAAGTACAATAAGTAAAAACATTCTAAACTTTTTCACAGAAAAGATATGAGAGGTTAGCCCAAGGATTTTTTTTTTTAATGTGGGGTTTACTGTTGTTCCTCTGTTCCTACTGTGTTTTCAGTGACAAAGGGCTTAATTATATCATATAAAGGTTCTTTCCTTCTTGCTTTACCTTAGAAAATTCCAGATCAAAGCTGATCTCTTACATTTTTGCTTGGAGGCTCTCAAGGAAGAGTTAAAATTTCAACAGGAGTTTCCTTCATTAAAAATGTTTGTTACTCATTCAACTTAAAAGAAATATAGTTTAAAAAAATAACAAATGTAACTAAAACTCCCTTTGTCTCTTGATTTCTTATCAAATGTCATTAGTGGGTACTGCTCAGATGCTGAGTGGGCCTTATAGTCCAGAGTGAGCTTTGTGTGTTTTGTTGTCATTCCCCCAAAAAAGTTAAAAGGGCAAAACCAACAGTGAATATGTTATAGAGAAAACAGATGTCTGAGTGTCTTTCTTCCACCTTTAAACAATAAATGAATATGATATGGCAAAGCACGGTAAGCCTCACATGCTGTAAGCCTCTCCCAGGTAGCGTCTGAGATGCCCTTGTTTTGCAGCCCTTCTTTGTTATATCAAAATGTGAGGGATTTCTAAATCCTGATTTGGATGCATCCCCCAGCAGCAGAGAGAAACTGACAATTACTGAAGCAAGGCAAGTTGTTTTCAGTTTAGCAGTTTTTTTCTAAGCCGGGCTTGTGGTTTCATTTAAAGTTTGAATGCTTCCATTCTCTGAGAAGCCCAGTGGCTTTTCAATAGCAGAAGATCAAATGATGTTAATCAGGCAGTGTGACCTAATCCTTTAATTCAGCTGCCTTTTTACATTAGAAATGTTCCGCTCACGTAAGATTGATTTGCTCTTAAATTGACTTTTTTTTGTTTGTTCGTTAAATGTGCTGTTCTGAAGTTCTACTCCTGGCTCTGCAGATCTAGTACACAAGGTAAAACTGCTTTTTTTGTCATTTGGTAAATTTAGGTAGGCTAATCCTAAGGGTTCTGATAGGAAATCACTTGTTAATCACTGGAAGCCCAAGATGTTATGCAACAGCAGCAAGAAGAACATTTTTCTTTTTGGTATTACAGGTTACCTACACTGTATGGGGCTATTCTGATCAGATATTGCTGACTATAGGAAGACTAGCATAAGTGCAATTTCACCTCAGCCTTCAGATATACCTTCCATTGATGCTCTCACATGCTTCACCACAGACTGAAACAAGTTCCTCACTTTTCCCATTTTGTTTTTGTTCCCTCACTTTTTCTGATGTGGTGGCTTTGGTGTGGCACCTCATGTGACAGCGCTGCCGCACCACCACTGGGAAAGGGCAGCTGGAGCAGCGTTCCTCTGCAATGCGTCCCCTCCCTCCACGCTGTGCATCTGCGGGTAGACCACAGATCGCAGCCACACCTGGCATGTGGGATCACAAGAACCAAAACAGCCTGTCGGGTTGCTCCGTAAACAACTGATGGTTTGTGAGGTGTCATCTGAGGTGCCTTCATGCTGGTGTGAAGAAGGGGGTAGCTGGATGACACCCCTAAACTCAGCCTGTTGGACGTGGCAGGTTTTCTTACACTAACACCAGGAGAGCTACTGAGGCCTACAAGCACCAACAGATAGACACTCGGCACTGGTTGTGTCTACCCACCTTCACAGCAGCATCCCCTAATGAAGGCTGCACAAAAAAATTGCTAAGAATGCTTCAGGTAAAGAAAGATATAACATGGTCTGGAGAAGTAAAATGACCATTTACAGTGTGTGGCAGATGTTCTTCAATCTTTTTGCCCTTAAGGATGTCATCAGGGCTGTTGTTCCTGCCTGTTGGATCTGTGATACGCAATCATTTTGCTGGAAATCAGTGAACTACACAACTTTTTTTTCCCTGACATACGGTAACAAATCATAGAATCATAGAACAGTTTGGAAGGTTGGAAGGGGCCTTCAAAGGTCATATAGTCCACTCCCCCTGCAATGAGCAGGGACATCTTCAACAAATGAATGAAATCAAATTAATCCAATCAATTCAAATGAATCAAATCAATTAATTACTTTGCCTGAAGATATTTTACCAACACAAGGTTTGCAGTGTCCATGTCTGGCAGAACATAAGCATTTTCAAAACCCTATATGTTAATATTGTTGTTACATTACGTAAACCTGATTAAGATCCACCTTATGAGTAGTTAATGGGTCTGTCCCCAGTCATCTGGCATTTGTGGAGATGATTTGTAGATTACTGTGCCAAGCATGTAAAACAACCCCCTTTTCCTTAGCGGTATTTCTTAAAGAAATTGAACCATAACTTCAGGCTGGCATCAGGCAGCAGCAAATGTGGTGAAAGTGAAAATTTGTGGGCAGAGAGCGCCACCTCCAGCTACCAAATAACAATTACTCTGCAGAAACAAAACCACTAATTTGGTATTTCTCCTTTGGAATTGCCATCTGTTCTGGCAAAAGATGGAGGAAAAAAGCCACCTGACACTGACAAAAGACTGAGATTCAAGCCTTAACACTATCTTAATACCTTGTAGGGAGACCTCGCAAACCCTTTCTATATTTTCTGAATTAAATATAATGGCAAATAATTAAAATTGCAAAGAGCTGAGCACCCCTAATTTGTTTCTATTTTCAGGCTACTTGGTTAAGAATAAAATAATGTCAGATTTTAATAGAGTTTAAATTGGTACTATATTATGGTCGCTCAGTTTACAGATGTAGCAAATGAGGCACAGACTCTCTTTAAGGTGCAAAGAGAGATATTTATTACAAATTCAGGCTTGCATTTATACTTGCTATGATGCTTGCTCAAGCATTTGCTGATTCGCTAAGTTAGTCATTACATAAGCGACATATTTTGTGTTCCCACCAAAGTTGCTGCCATAAAAACATTTTTTGGTGTATCACAAGCTACCCTTTGTCACGGGGAGTGCTTTTAGGGTTCTGCTTGCTGCAGAACAATGTTTAGATTTCTTAAAGAGAAGTGCGACCTTAAAGAGTTCGGTGACAGGTTTGATCTATTATTTACTGCATGGGGGAGACATACCAAACCAAAAATCGCTTACCTTACTTCCAGGCGCGTATATTTGTTCACTAAGGAAACCTTCAGGCATCTTCTCTCCCTGAGGACTGTTGGCTCCAGGGGCTGTGTTTTGAAGCTCCAGAGGCAAACTCTTAGGCGACGTGTATACCCGTCACAATGCAAACGTCCAGGGTTCTTCTTCCCCTGATAACTATTTGCTCCGGAGCCTGTGCTTAGGGAACCAAAGGCAAACTTTCAGGGGAGACCCGTAATTGCATGCAAAATAGGCTTTCAGGAAGCAAAATTTTCAGGAGAAATATTTAATGGAGTAAAATAACAAAAGGGCTGGCTCAAGCTGGTTACCTACACAGAGGTCCGCCCAAGCATAGAAAACTACAAACTTTTATATCTTTACAGACCACTCACACCATGATCCAGTCCAATAGCAATATTTCACCACCACCAATATTTCCTTTGCTCCCCGTTGGACCCTTTTTCTCTGGCTTTACATGGGCCTCTGTTTTGTTCAGCTGTAGACATTGGTTTTGGTCCATATCCTTGAAGGTGGCGTTTTGTCTGGATACATTCTTTCTTAGTGAAGTGCAAAAATAGGGCCCACTTTCCAGATGTCTGTGATGTTTCCACATTAGCCTTGGATTGTTGTTTTTCCAGTCAGTCCCATTTTTCCCAGCAAAATGCAAGTTGGACTTTCTCTTCCAGGCGTTTAGTGTAGTCTGCAGTTACTTTTGGTAAATACAAGTAGGACCTTATAGCTTAAAATTTTAGCAAATCTAGTCTACCAAGTAACATGAATCGAAGAGTACACTAAAAATCACACAACCTTATATCTCTAAACAATTCATTACATTTGTTGTGCATCTACTTGAGCTAAATGATCAATATTGAACTTCAATTGGGCTCATCCACTGATCTGTGAGTAGTAAAACCATTGCCATACAGCTCACTTATTTAGCAGGGAGAGCTCACAGTGGCTCATTCAGGCTGTCGTATTTATAGAATGAAGTGGTTGACTCGTAGTCAAATTGCATACAGTAGGAAAAGTCTGCATGAGACTCCCTGTGCCCACAAGCCATCAGCGTTCAATGTACTGTTCTGCTTCCTTGTGGGTCTCCTGGAAGGAGTTCTTGGCCTGGCTGCAGCTCAGGCCTTTACCTCCTCTGGAGCCTGGACCAAACTGCTGCTGGTTTGGCTGGGGGTGGGGGTTGAGTGCATCCGCCACACTCCACCCCTTGACCACAGTCAACCCACTTCATTCTCTCATAGAGTGGTAGTGCGGTTACCTCTTGCCTCTATGTCATAAATACGTGGCATACTGTAGCTCAGTGGTAAGAGTCCAATTGTTTGATAAACTATTTGGTTTAGATGCTAATATCATCTACATATACTGTTAGCATGTAAGTGAACTTATGTTTAAGCAAATAGCCTCAGTAATATAGAATATCACTATAAATTGTATTATCAGGGTATTTCCTACAACAAATAGAGATTCTTTGCTTATATGTGTACCTGTCATTTATACACAAAATGATTGCAAGTAACAAGCACAATAATGTTAGAATTAACAGAATTACAAGTGGACAAAGCATCACATTCAAAGTTCCTGTTGTGGTCAGTGGCCATTCGAATAGGGTCTTCCACTTCAGTCCCAACAGGACATGATGTACCTTCAGCAGGAATAGGATGATATATTGTACTTCCATTTTATGGGAAGCTGCAAGACAAAAAGATGAAATAGACTGGTCTTGGTAGGGTTTGACGGACAGATTATGCCATTAGAAATATGGGAAAATCCATTGTGCACTAATTCTGCATTTTGTAGCATTGCTATTATCTTTGTCTGTAGGAATCTTAAGGATATATGGTAAGGTGCCTTTACCATTATTTACAGGCATCTTATCTAAACACAGAGGTTCTACTTGTGGTTTATGTGCTTTTCTACACCCCAGCTTCAGTCGCTTGAGTGTACTTACAATGTTCCTCCTCGCCATTCTTGCGCCATTCCCATATATTCCACCCCCCTCACTCAAGAAACTGCTTCTGCTGGGGCCAGCAAAGCCAGAGGTGTTCACCTGTCTTTGTGAGGTGTAACACAGAGCAATTTACAGAGATACATAACAAACACATATAGGAAAAGGAATAAACATATCTGTACAATGATGTTTTAAATCAGGCATTCCGTTGGAATTAAATGAGCATGAGCCATTCATCCAGCCATCATGAATAGATTGCTCTTTTTGATGCATAAAGTCTTGGAGATGTTAAATGTTGTCTTTCACGTTGGCTGATTCATCAGTTATGTTGAAGCAACAGATGTTTTTAAAATTGAAGCAGCTTTTTCAGCCATTACCTACTCAAGGAAAACAATAATAAAAAACATTAATATCAAAATCCCTTAGCATAGTATAATTCTGTAATACAGCTACCAGGGTTGTCATGCTGGTAAAACATATTGTCAAAAGATCTGCAGCTGTTGGTCTTCTCATAATGCAAAAGGCAGATGAGATAGTTACAGTAGAGGCAAAATAAATCTAAGTATTTACATATTGGTCTTGTGGAAACATATCCAGGGCATATGCTTGTTGTACAAGACTGCAAAGTATGTCGAGCCAGCCTGTGATAGGGAAGGAAAACAGGAGTGCAATCACCTTCCGATAATACATACACATTGTTCCAGCTCCTGCAGCTGATGTTACTTTGGGTCTGATAATCTGATGTGAGATAATGACACACACAGTTTGGAGAACTCTGGTTTGCACCTTTTCAGAGAGAACTTCAATGCAGTGTTGCATTCTTGACACCAATAACACTGTTCCAATGCTGTCTCCTCTATATAAAGTACAGGTATTTGTTGAAGATACCTGAAACACAAGGACTTGAGAATCTGACATGAGCAAAGGATATACATCTAGATCAGTAGACTGCAGTCCCACTTCACAATCCATTGGTGTGAATAATTCCATTTCTCCTGTAGTTAGTCTTGACACTGTGTCCACAGCAGTGTATACATACTGCCACCCCCTAGACCAGGGCAGAGGGCCCACACAATCAATCTGACAGGTATTCGAGGCCCACTGGTCATGTTTTATCTTTCCTCATGGCCTACATAATGCCCTTAAGTGTAACTGTGTACAAGTAGCACAATAATGTGAGCATGTTTTACAGGTATACCATAGCAAAGGGGTTTGAATGTGTGTGTAGTATAAGCTGATCCATGTCCATAAGCTACATGCATATTTAGAGCTTGAGCATGGAGCTCTGCAGAGGTCACATTATCTGCTTGCCCCTTGTTTCATGATTCAAGTGTATCAACCTCATTGCGTTCTTCTATTAACCCTTCACAAGGGGAATCCTCCACAAAAGATGTGGAGATAAAAGTTCTCCAGTGCCCTAAAAATCCCAAAAAGGCATGTAATTGTTTTACCGCAGCTGGTACAAAAAACTGCTGGGCTGTGTGCTGCGTCTTATCTGTTGTTGCTCTAAGTTGTCCATGCCAAACTATTCCTAAAAATATTACAGTAGCACTAGGACCCTGCGTTTCATTCAGATTAATTGTCCAGCCGTGGTCCTGCAAATGCACTTGCAGAAATCCAGCAGCGGCTTCAGTTTCTTGTTGTGTCAGTATTAAAATTTTTGCTCCTGTGTCTATTAAAAATTTTACCAATTGTCCTCAAGGGACATCTGGAATTAAAATGTATGCGCCATCATCACTTATCCACTGATAAGCTTCTACCTCTGGACAGGCAGGCCCAGTTCCTGTCTGGACCTTACTTGATTTTTTGGATTGGTGTCCTGTGGTACTTCCCTCAGAGGGAGGAAAGGGTTAACACTCCTTCTTGGAGCAGGCACTGGAGAAGTCGGAATGTCTTCCTTCTTCTCACAACTATCTCCTTCAGGAATGCTTCAATGAGACCTAAGATAACAGTGGGAGGCTGTTTCTGAATTGCGGCTTCAGGAATGCCTAGTGCCAGTGCCTTTCTCCACAGCTTATTTCTCAGTTCCCAAGACTCTGCTTCAAACTTTTTAAATGCCTTTTCTCGTAATTCAGCTTCTGTCTTAATAACAGACCTAGCTTCATACTCAGGAGGATATGAGAGAGACAAGGAATCATCTTCTCCAAAATCACCATCGTCAGGGTCACCCCATAGATTTCCATCCCATTCATCAGGGGACGCAATAACTTTCCTGATCTGTAGAAGATTAGGGGGATGAGGAGCCAGCATAAGTATCATTCCAATTTTTTCCTCTAATTTTTTGTTTCTTTCCCTTTCTTCTTGTAGCTGTTTCTGCAGCTGCTCAAATTTCAAATATAATAATAATTCGGCGGCCTTCTTACTTTCTATAACCTCCCTCAGATCTTGTTTTTCTCTATTCCAGGTCTCCCCCTCCTCACAAGTGGCTTCTAGACAAGTGTCTAGCATTTTACAGATGATTCCTTCTCCCTTCCCATCCTTCAGATGGCCCCTAGCAGCTGTTAGTTGCTCCTCCACAGCTTTCCAATCATGCAAATTATTATGAGCCCATTCCTCCGAAAATCTAGGACTTGGATTTACTTTATGCCTCTGTAAATAATTAGCAATAATGCCCACCATCCCACTTCTGACACCAAGTTGTCACAGGGGAGAATGATGTGCGATGTTGCATGAACGTATCTGTTAATCACATACTAGTGAATATTTGTATGTGCTGTACAATAGAAAGGAAGTGTTTTTAACAAGAAAAAAAATCCATATAACTTTCATAGTTTAAATAAGATTTGATTATACAATTCTGTTTTCCCAGAAAGTGTCTTTCAGTTGAATGCCTTAGTGCATTTTAAGCGCTGTAAGACTACAGAAAATTTTCCCTTACTTGAGTTCTTTAATATTCTATTTGATGATGAACTGACAAAAAATTGAGATAGAGAACAGTTCTAAATGTTGCATTTCATTGATGGTTCATCATGGCATAGATGATGATTTTACATGATTTTATGTATAATGTAACAAAACTGCCATTCCCCACACTTACTCTGAACTGTTTTTTATGAGAAAGAGGAACTCCACAACAAAAAACGTAATCTTGTATTTAGAAAGTCTCTGTTTGAACCATTAGTGAGGCCTTTTCTTTTCCCCAGTCTGAGTTCCCTTGTCCATTCCCTTTTTAGGAGCCATTGATCTACCCAATGTTGTCCATTTCAATTTGCATACATCCTGCATGGATTTTTGGAATGGCTGATCAATGACCCCTATGAAAAAGACCTTTGCTGTTCAGAATCAATGTGTACTACTGTGCCAAACTGGCCTAACACATCACTACCCCATAAGGTACACGGTATAGGTGCGATAAATGGTGCAACCCGTGCATGCAGTCCCTCAGGTCCAAGCACAGTTAACAGATGTGCACTCTGACGCAGCTGTTGAATACCACCCACTCCAATAATAGTGGATGCGGGAGTGACAGTGGGCCACTCAGTAGGCCATTCAGAGCTGCGAATGATAGAGACATCAACATCGGTATCTAGGAGACCCTGAAACTTCTGACCATTTATGAAATAGGTAAGCATGGGTTGTGCTGCCTGAATAGTTTTTGACCAGAAAATCTGGGGCTGACCTGTGCTTCCAAAGCTACCATCACCTTGGTGCCCTTTCCCTGCAGGGGTAGCACTACAGAAGGGTATTAACTGAGCAAGTCGCTGACCTTGAGGGATGTAGCAAGGTGGCACAGGTGTCCATGCCATAATTTTGATTTCACCTTGATAATCAGAGTCAATTACTTCAGGTAAGACAAACAAACCCAATTTGGAGGTGGATAATAGACCTATTAATAAAGCATGCACACTACGTCCTAAAGGCCCCCACACTCCTGTGGGAATAAGCGCTACAGCATTTGTAGTTATCGTCACTGACTGGCTGGCAGCCAAGTCCATCCCTGGCTTCCAGCTGCTGGGGGGAGATCACAGGCCATGAGTTGACTCACATTTCTTTGATTGTTTGGGGCATGCGGTCCCGTCCCCCACCTCCCGTTTCCCTGGGAAGGGTTAATTGGCTCCCCGTTTACATTAACCCTTGAATGACATTCATTAGCCCAGTGCCTGCCTTTTCCACATTTTGGACAATCTCTAGGAGGTACAGCCTTTGAACTCTGGCGTGCACACTTTCTGCAATCTTTCTTTACATAACACAGTGCCCCACAACAAAAACATCTCGACCTCAGTTTTGTTCCCGATACTTGTAACTGTTCTGCTAAAGCAGCAGCTAGACAGCTAGCAAAATGTTCAATTGTCCCTATGTTTTGACACGCTCTCACCATGTCTGCTATAGTACACCTTTCCTTATTCCTAATACCCTGTAACACACGCCGACAATCAGCATTAGCATTCTCAAAAGCCAGTTGTTTTAGTAGCAAATCACGAGCTTCATCATTAGCAATTTGTCGCTCCAAAGCAGTCTGCAAGCGGTCTAAAAACTCCACAAAAGGTTCTCGCGGCCCTTGCAAGAATTTTGAAAAGGACATATTGGCATCTCTCCCAACATCTGGTAATTTCCGAACCGCTTTCATTGCTAGTTTTGCTATTACACCATATATATATCTGGGATATGCAACTTGATTCTGTGGCAAAGCATGGACACCTTCCCCAGCTAAATGACTGCAATCAATCCCTCTTTGCTGATATACATTATCAATAGCCTCTATAGTACAGTTGTCCCGAAAAGCAGATAGCCATAGAGTATATTGAGTAGTGGTTAAGATCATTTTCAACAAAGAACGCCAGTCATGCGGAGTAAGCATGTAGGAAGAGCTTAATGCTTCTAAAATATTTATAACAAATGACGAAGTAACTCCATTTTCTTTAACTAATGTCTGTAAATCTTTTACAACATCATACGGTAGCTGTTGAAAGCCCGGAGTTTGCAGTTCACGATAGATCATAGGGCATGCTGCAACCACTTTCCAGTCTCCTGCTTTCAAAGCCTCTTCTCTGCATTTATCCCACATGGTTAAATTAGTGTGCACTTTCGGTCGCAAAGTAACATCCAGGGGGGATAAATCAGGCTCTCGCTCCAAGTCCTTTGGGCCAGGATCAAGGGGGTTTTTGGGCGAATCCCACATACCATCATTTGTCAAAAGCATTCGCCGTGGCTTACAAGCGGGGGCTTCATTATCAGACAGCCCTTTCTCCACTACTGCATTTGCGGTTAGTGCACTTTTGCCCGATATAGCTACAGGATCCCCCTCCTTCCCTGGCAAGGGAGGAGCAGAAGGCTCACAGTTAGTTGCAACCTGCACGACTGCTTCCTTCTGACCAGCTTTTAAAGTAGTCATAATTTTCCCCCAAGTAGATAAATGTTCGCAAGCAGCATTATCTCCAGTCGCTGCCTGTTCAAATAGTTCTCGTCCAACTCTGTGCCATGCCTCCAACTGAAATGTACCAGCTGTAGAAAAGTCCGGCACATGATTAGCAATCCATTCTAATAAAGTCACTAATCGGACTACTGCTACGTCCTGATTTTGCTTTCTTAATAAACGTTGAAGGACATCTAGGCTTTGTCTTTGTTCAAGGGATAACTTCCCTCCCATGGTTCCCAATTGCTCACCTTTTCTTGGTGATGGGTGCATGCTGTGATTTCTGTTTCCCAGTACTGTTTCCCGGCTCTGTTTCCTGGTCCTGGTTTGATTTGGCTTCACTACTGGAATGACTGCTTCCTTTACAGCCTTTACTTTCAGAAAGTCCTGGTTCAGGGCACCATTTGTAGCGAACGAGGCACAGACTCTCTTTAAGGTGCAAAGAGAGACATTTATTACAAATTCAGGGCTGCATTTATACTTGCTATGATGCTTGCTCAAGTATTTGCTGATTTGCTAAGTTAGTTGTTACATAAATGATATATTTTGTGTTCCCACCAAAGTTGTTGCCATAAAAGCATTTTTTGGTCTATCACAGGCTACTCCCCTGTCCTTGGTGTATCAATCCCATATCAATCCCTCTGTCCTTGATGTATCAAGTAGTATACAGTCCCGGCTTCTTGTATTTTTCCACCAACACTCGTTCTCACACTGTTGACTCTGGTAGTTTCTCACAGGCCCGACGTCAGAATACTACCACAACAGAGAGTCTATGCATCTAATATATATGATACATTTGATAAGTACTTGGAAAACTTCATAAATGATATCTCTAGCATTGTCCCAGAATGACCAGGTCAAAAACTAGTGCAAATAAGCAATATGCACTGTTATCATACAAAGTGCATGCAGAAGAATTCTATACATACAAATAATACAAAATTTACAAGTATCACAAAAATTACACTACATAAAAATTCCATAATTTAATTACATAAATACATATATTCCAAATACTACAAAAATTACATAAATACAGATATGAAAGAATAATGGTTGTATTATATACAAGTATATTTTGTATATATTTTATGCCACATAAATGGGTACACACGTCAGTGCACACTTTTAAAGAAATCTGTGCTAAACAACAACAACAACAACCAAGACATTATTTATAGCTGATGCTTGAGAAATTGTTCTCCACCACAATGTTAAATGATGTTGTTGCCTTCCTGTTACCCAGCAGCTTTCTGTTCTTCCTAACACCACGGGAAACCTCAGGTCTCCAGAGCATTCACTGCTCCAAAGGGTTAGGATGAAGCAGAGACATTAGGTGCATTAGAGAATCAATCTGTGAATGCGGGTAGATACAGCATCTTATTTAAAATGCAAATGATTAAATTACTCTGTGTTATTTTTATGATTGTTTGAGTTCAGAAGGTATTTGAAAACCCAAGATTCAGTTTGCAGCCACAGAGACTGCAAGATACAGAAAGAAAGCTGATGAAACTCTGTTAGAAAGAGACCTGAAAGCAAAAGAAAGCAATCAAGAACAGCTGGCATGGATTTCTGGCAGACAAATCACACTTGGCCAACCTGATTGCATCCTATGATTAAATGGCTGGTGACACAGACAAGGAGGGAGCAGAAGCCAGAGTGTAAGGGGCCACACAGCAGCAGCCTACAACTTGTTGAAGGGGGTTTACTAATAGGAGGCAGCTACATTCTCCTCGGTAGTGGTAGGACCTGCAACAAGAAACCATTGGCAGAAGCAGCTCAGGAGGTCCAGAGAGGACATTATGAAACAGTTTATTTAATTGGAAGGTAGTTAACCTGGGCAAACTATGAAATTTTTATTTTGGATGGTTTCAAGAGCTGTCAAGATAAAACCACAACAGATGTGATTTACTTTCAGTGGGGGGGGCTGGACTGTGCAACATCCAGATGTGATTTCCATCCAATCTGTTTGCGATTGTGCACCAATGTAAAGCTAATGATAGAAGGAATGATAGAATGTCCTGAGTTGGAAGGGACCCACAAGGATCATCAAGTTCTACTCCTGTCCCTGCATAGGACAACCCCATAGGATAACTCGCCTTGTCTATGATTCTTGTTCTTTGTGAGAAGATAGCTTTAAAATGGTCACCCAAATGCTGTCTGGGCTTTATTATGAATTTGGGAGTGTGTTTTGAGTGTATACACACGAGCAAAAACAACAATGCTCCACCATCTGGTATCTGGCAAACTGCAGATGTTCTTTTCTGAAACCGGAGTATTTCATTGCCACATTTAAACTGCTATCTGCTATTTCAGATGGCAATATTAAAAGAGCAAAGAAATGCAATGTATTTTGAAAATCCACAGATTGTAAAGTAATTCAATGTATTATTCATTCACCTTGCAGAAGGTACGAGATGTGCCTGTAGCCAGACCTTGGGAGTCCCCAAAATAATTTAGAAGCCGGAGTGCAGCCACTCAAATAACTACCCCCCTCTCTTCTCTGAATAATTACAAGAGTTTGTACACTTTACTGCTGTTGCGGGGTGTTTTTTTTTGTTGTTTTTTTTTTGGTTTTGTTTAGTGGTTTTTTTTTTCCTTTTTTTGTGGTTTTGTTTGTTCGTTTTTGTTTGGGTTTTGTTTGATTTTTCTCTTGTTTGGGGTTTCGTTTGCGTTTTGCTCAAGTTTTGACTGCGGTACGAGCTGTGCCTACCTGCGCCCCTGCCTTTCCCTCGTTCCCACCCGCGACTCCCCCTCCCGCACCCAGGAGCGGACCCGCCGCCCGCCTTCCCCTCCCCGCAGCGGTCACGCCGTGAGCAGCCCGGCCGCTCTGTCTTCTTTCCTCCTCACAATCGCAGCCCGAGTCGCTGTTACTGAAGCGCTGCGCGGTTAATTAATCGCTGATGACGCGTCCACCATACACCCGGCACCACCTTCCCCCACACCCGCCAGGAAGGCCGCGGCTGCCGCCTTCCCGTTCCCTTGGCGCCGCCCAGGGCCGCTGCACGGGCCGGCGGGGCGAGGAGGAGGCGCGGATGGCGGCGGGGCCGAGCGGCGGCGGGCTGCTGCCCTTCTTGCGGCTGCTGGGGCAGCTGAAGGTGAGCGCGGGAGGGCAGCGGGACCGCCGATGGGTGTCTGCCCGCGGCCTTTCCGTGGGGCGGCGCGGGGCCCTCACGGGACTTTCCCCAGCGATCGCTGGGGGGAGGGCGGGGACGCGGGTGGTGGCGCCCGGCCTGGCAGCGGGGCGGCTGGCGGAGAACCGAGGCCTGCGGGGCTGGGGCTGCCGCGGGGAGGCCCGGACGCCGGGCGGGGGAGGGCGGGGGTCCCGGCGCCTCGGCGTGAGCAGCGGGGGCTGAGAAGGGCGCTCGGTGCTGCTGGTGCGTTCTCTGCCTGTGAACAGCAAAGCGATCCCGTCGCAGCCTCGGGGTAGGCCGGTCTTTGGGGCAGGTGTTTCCCAGCAGCATCAGAGCTCAGACGTCATGGTGGGACAACATTTTTTTAGTCACGCCTCTGAAGTGAGGTTCTCCAAAACTGAAGGTTTTAACGTTCACGTTGCTGTGACGCTCTCCTCACACAGAGAGTACCGCGGACAGGATGGGTGTACAGGAACGTGGCAAAGCCGGAGAGTGTGTCTGATCATATGTACAGGATGGCGATGATGGCTTTGGTGAGCGAAGACAAAAGCCTTAACAAGGACAGGTGAGACTGCCTATGGTTATTGTGAGCACCTGTTCATGTTGTGGGAGAGCTGCAACCAAAATGCTTAAAATAGCTGTTGTCCTGAGGGAGCTTTTAAATCACACTGAAGAAGTGTCACAGAGGCACCCCAGAGTCAATTTAGGCAGACAACAAGCTCCAAGCAGATTTATTCTAGCCAAAGAGTATAGCCAATAAGCCAACTAGAAACAAGGTTTATAGAAATTATTCAGCGCTCAAACAATGTGAAAACCAGGTTCGGATACTAGTTGAGGAAATTATTGTTGTACGACCACATAAGGGTAATGAGGATCCACAGGGTGCATGCATTCACTCACCAAAAAAAACCCCAAACTAGAAGCATCTTTAACTCGAGGGT
This sequence comes from Streptopelia decaocto, assembly GCF_964273445.1. NCBI lineage: Eukaryota > Metazoa > Chordata > Aves > Columbiformes > Columbidae > Streptopelia > Streptopelia decaocto. The sequence continues at coordinate 66,078,165 of NC_138656.1, forward strand.
GCCCAGCAGAGAATAATCACTTGCCCGGGGTGGGCAAGGGCTCACTTGAGGATATATCCAGAAGGAAAAAAACAACAAAAGAAGATGTGAGATGTACTCAATCCCAGAAGGTCTCCTTAGGCGGTGTCCCAATCTAAGGGCTCCAGTTCACAGACCCTGTGCTCCGAGAAGACCACTCAAAGGGGGTCTTTGGCAGGGGCCCTGTTTTATAGCCTGGTCAGACCTGGCTGTGGGCATTACAACATAGTCCAGAAGCTTCTCAGTTTCTCTGGGCACGTGCTTTGTTGAGGACCCTGCCTATCGACTGAGGGTCCCACCCCTCCTGTCCCCCCAGCAGGCTGGAGATGAAGTCACCCTGCACTGGGGTGGGGAGGTTGTGACTGTCAGCACCACTCAAGGTGTGGTTAGGTACAGTGGGGCACAAAATGTGTTTGGGAGCCATTAACTGCCCTGTTGGAGGCTCAGGATCTCATCAGGGGCTGTGCAACTGCCACAGGGAGTTTGAAATCCTTTCCACTCATGTTCTTCTTCCATCCTTTGGTCAGGGTGCTGTTTACCTGGAGAGCTGAAAGGAGCTAAACACTTTTAGTGCTAAATTCCAGGTGCTGAGGCAAGTTGTTAATTTGGAGGCTCTGACCTCTTCTCTTGAGCCATAAGTAAGCGAGCTGAAGACACTCAGTTAAAGCACAGTTGGAAGCAGCAGACAGCAAAGGCAAAGCTATGGAACATGTGGGGCTTGACAGACTTAGCGGCAGTAAGGAGCCTCTGAAATCATATAGCGTAGAAGAGAAAGCAGCACTGGTGTTGAATGAGTTGTCAAATCTAGTATGGGATTGTGTTTGCTTTGTCCCTTCAGGAGCTGATGAAAATAGCGGGGACTTTTTTGAGTATATGCTGTAGATTGATATGCTACAGAGCTGCTGAGTGTGAGATTATATATTGAATTGGGGATGGCTCCAGTCAGATTACCTTCCACCTGTTGCAGCATTAATGTGAAATGTGTAACATAGTTAGTTACCACATCTCCACAAGCCAAATGTGCAAAAGCTGCGTACATAATTTTTGAATGCCGTGCTCTTGTACAAACTGTATTTATACTTGAATCTAGTTTTACAAGCAGCAGTAGCTAGAAATCGGGCATTAAAATAATGTCAAGGTGGAAACTACTTCCCTTAGCAAAGAAGTGAAAAATGTTCCGTAAAACTTAAAAAATCCCACCCTGTAAGGTGTTTTGGTTTTTGTGTTTGTTGTTGGTTTTGTTTGTTTTAATAAGGGGAATGAATTATGCAGTCTCTTAGCTTTATGAATAACAAGATATAACTTAAAATGCTGAAAAACTAATTATTCTGTCTTTGTTTCTTGTCAGATGCATACGATTAGCTTTGGTTCATGATATGGCTGAATGCATTGTTGGAGATATTGCTCCTGCAGATAATATCTCGAAAGAGGAGAAACACAGGAGAGAAGAGGTAGGGACATAAGGTGCAGAGCCACATGTGCAAAGTGTTCTGCCTGTTTTTAATGTACTGGGGGTGGTGAAGAGACACTCTAAGCGACGTAATACTGTCATTGGCACTGGACAAGGATGCCACAAACTACCAAAGTTTTCAGCTCGTGATTTTGGTAACATCACTGGGTACAAAGTTAGAAAGGACAACTTTTGAAGTAATGTTTGTGTTGGTCATTTATTCCTGAACTAGCTGGATTTTTGGTAACCTGAATTAGCCGTGTTGACTAGCCCTAGCAAGAGGTGTGGAGCAAGAAGTGCGTGCATTGGCAGTTCCCGGTGGATCATTTGTGTGGTGCCAGTTCATGTGGTTGTGACAGAGACTTTAAACCATTTACAGAGAATTCCAGACCCAGGTGCACAGGTCATAAGCCTTTGAGTACAGTGTCCCTAGAGTTACTTTACTTTTGGTCTTGTACATAGCCAAACTGTTGGTTGTCATTTCTGGTTTGCTGCGGTATTTGAAGAAAATGTGAACCACTCCTTCAGCCACGGCTAGAGGGCAACGTGGTGCCTCAGAAACTCTTTGGAGGCCACAATTAGCTCTTCAGACGGTGTAAAAAAAAATAAAATTGCAGTGATTATTTCCTGCCCCCCCCCATTATGCTTACTTTTTTAAAACTTGGGGTTGGGAGTCTATGACTTACTCTAGGAGTAAGCTCTTTGCTAAGAAAGTGGAAGTTAAAGATCAAAGGGGTATTCAGCATTCTTGAAGTACTGTCCTCACTGACTGCAATTTTGGTATTTCTTTTTTTTCAATGGACTTCTTAGTGTCTTCTTACACTAAACAATAAAAACCTGTTTCCTGGAAGCCTCCAAAGGTTGTTTTGTCAACTGAGGATTGGGCTTAAACTTTGCATAGAGGGAATTCTCATTTGTATTTACGCAATGAAAAAGATACTTTGATGCCTAAGTATGGTTAAGAAGTTTTCTTAAACAATTTCCAGCTCCTTCTGCTCCCATTTCACTCAGTAAGGACTTTGATGTCGACTTTGTGGGAAGGAGGCTCAAGCATTACACATTTAGGCTGACTCTGGAGCACTTTGTTGTAAAAAATACAGCAAGGGTAATGGTTTCATGAAGTGGCTTCAGCTGAATTATCAATATGCTGCTGCCACTGTAGAGTTCTCCTTTTTTCCTCTTTGCAGCTGACATTGAGCTGGTTCTGAGGTTTGCTGCTTGTGTAGTCATCTAGTCTCACCAACCCTAAAGCAGCAGAAAATGAACTTGATCTAAAGAAAACCCAAGTGTTTTCTTTGGGGTTTGTGGGCTTTTTTTGGGTTTTGTTTCTTTTTTCTAGTTAAGTCATTTTAGCCTGCTAAACTTGAAATCTTACGAGCTGTGGAGTTGGAAGGAGGTGCGAAGGAATGAGACCTTGATGCTTCATTGTGGGGGAGCAGCTGATCCCTTCAGCCGCATTGTGAAACTATACCCTGTGTTTGAAGTGGAGAAACAGTCGTGGCACAAAACCTTTGTCTTGGCTCTGATGTTGGTTGTTTCAGAAGCAGCCCTTAGCGTTCCTAGGAAAACAGTAGAAATTGCACAGCAATGAGACCGATCAGCTGGGAGAGCATGAAGAGCACGCAGAGCAATTTCTGCTTGCAGGTTATACCATCAGTCTGATATTGCATTAAACCTTGTACCGAGGTTTTTTTATTGAACAAATGGTATCTCACTCTGGGAGCACTGCATTTTATTGCTGCAGAGTAATAAATTGATGTCTTTTCTCTGTTTTTCAGAATTTTAGATTTTTAAAGGTTTGTGTTGCCTGCCTGCCAGTCAGTAGCTGTAGCCCTGCTAGTGGAAATGTACCCACTGAGTGACTGGAATGGGCAGTTGCCTGCCAACACCAGGAGTTAGTCTTTGAAGCTGCTTTTATGAACTGCATCTATAACCTGTTAAGTTCAAACGTTGCATTCGCTAGTTAAATCTGGAAGGCAGAGCTGGTAATTGATGGCAGTTTCCTGGCATTTAACTTGTCTGTTTTACTCTGGGCTTCTTTTTGGACTCTTGAAGATATTGGATGCACTTTCAAGTTGTTTTTCTGTTCTAACAGTTCACTTAAGCAGCATCCTCCACTGAGTGGTCCTATTGTCTCTGGCAGATTTATGTACAAGTGCACTTCAGAATAATATCCTGTATAGCGTATGTTTCTACAAACCTGGTAGCAAATAGTTATTTCTTCAAAAAAGATAATGATAAAAATGTGCTTGCTTAAAAAGTGGATAAATGGAAATAGCTGCTTTTTTTTTTTTTTAGTCAGCTATGCAACAACTGACCCAGCTTCTATCAGAAGACCTTGGAAAAGAAATCTATGGACTCTGGGAAGTAAGCTTACATTCTTTTAATCCTTTGGTAAAATTCAGGGTGACCTATTGTCCTCTTCCTGTTTACCGATGAAACTCTTATTTTGACCTCAAGAAAGGTAGATAAATTCCCTTGGGAGATAAAGCTAATGGTATGAATCGAAGTCATTTTGGAATCTGTTTCAAAAAGAAACCCCAAACTTTGGTAGAATAACCAGTTTCTGTCTTTGACCTCTTAGAGTTTCAGATGACCCATCCAGGGTTTGTATAACTGAAGGAAGAGTTTGTCTTCTACATCCAGCCTGCTTGGCTGAAATATTTAGTAGTAACTTCTGGTTTTAACTTCAAATGTGGTCTGTTAACACAGTGCTTTTGTACAAACGCCACAGATTGCTGGCTGGTCTTGGGTACCTTAAATGTTTCTGTTGGAAAGTATCTTCTATATTTGCAGGTGATTTAACTTTTTGATATGAACTTGTGCTGTTAATTGATACACTCTTTCATGTTTGCAAATGAGAGATGACTAAATTATTTCCAAACAATTCAAGTTTATAGTTACTGTGCTTTATCTTCTCCTGGCATACAGTTGCATGAGGACAAGTGCATCCACAATCTCTTGTTCACATGTTGCAAACAAAACATTATATGTTTCTTGGACTCTATGACCCGAAACTGTATTTTATGCTGATATCCTTACTTTTCCACTTGGACTGTATTTAAATTCCAGATATTTGCAGTCGATTTCTGCCCTTTGTTGCAGCACCCTGTTTGTGGTGTGGTTTTGTTGTGGTGATGGTTTTTGGGTTTTTTCGTTTCTCTCTGTAGTTTTGTGGTGAAACTGGCAATGGGGATAGGTTTTCAGTGCTGTAATTCAAGGTGAAGGGGGTTAACCAGCATAACCAGATCTGGGAAATAAACGTGCGCTGGTTCCTTTTCCCCTGGGCAGCTGTTATAATTGAGGGAAAGGAGCTTTTGATAGATAAGAATCACACAGAATCACTGAGAATAGTTCTGTAGGACATTTTTTTTGCATGTATTTTTTTTCTGTGCCTCAGTCTCCTCCTGTGATTGTAGAAGAGCTGGTTCAGTATGCAGTTCTTCAGCATGTTAGCTTTTTATCATTCCCATTTACCATAATTTAACATATGCATACTTTTGATCATTTTTTCTTTGTTTCTACCTTCAAGATAACTTATTGGCAATGAGTTGCTAATGCAGCAGTATGAGTGTAACCCACATAGCAGCAAGTGTAACCTAAAAATCTAATATTCACATGTAGTCCCTCTAGTCTTACTTTAAATTGAACAGCTAGGTACTTCTTAAAAAGATTTAAAAAGAAGAGAAAAAGACAGAAAATAAGAAGCTTCTGATCACTTGCTATGATACTCTGCTCTCAGGTAGCCAGAGGCATTTCCCTCTGATTTCTTTATGAGTGAAGGAAGTTTTGGCCCAGAGCTGAACAGTGTCTGGGAGGAGATCTATTGACGCTTTTAGCAAGTCCTCCCTGCGCCGTGGTGCCCTCACCTCTGCCCCTCTTTGCTTTTCAGCCCTACACACACTGTTGCTTTGGACTGTGTTGGTGGGCACTCTGCCAAGTGTGGTGTAGGGGAGAAAGGCAGCAGAAAGATACCCCTGATAACGTTTTTACATTACAACTTAATCCAGAATAAGTTTGAAAAATCATTAAAATGAGTCTGCGCACTTCAGCTCTGTCTTGTTTTTTTATTTTCAAGAGCAAAAGCATGGGAGTAATTTTTAAAAGCCAGACTGTGGTGTCTGAGAGACCAGTTACTGTTTTTTCCAAAGTATACTGTTATTTCACACTCTTGTGGGAGGAAACACTAAGTGTTTATTTCAGCACTTTGCACAGTTGTGCACACAATAGCTGATGTTTCTTGAGGTAATATGAGCTGGTGGGTTGTATGGCATGAAGAGGCTGGTAACAGGTTGGTACTCCCAGTTAATTGCTCAAGGTGGGACAGACCTTTACAAGCAAACAGCCATAGTTCTGCTCTGAAGTTCTCCTTTGTAATGCTGCCAAGAGTTTGTTCTCTTTGGTGGCCAAAACAAAAAAAACCCAGTAGAAATAAATAGATTTAAGAAAATAAGTAGTATTTTAACAATTTAAAGATGAGGCAGAGCTCAGATTGAAAGGAGGAAAGGAAGGTAAAAATGTTGAAATTGATTACTAAAACGATGATCAAAATATAATTGAAAATGCAGAGCATTGTTCCAATCCAAATAGAGTAGTATATGAATCAGTCATGGGTATAAAAATCTGCATTTCTTGACTTTCAAAGGTAAAGCAATAAGCATAAGAACAAACAGGCGCCTAATAGTGTGACCGTGACACCTATCTGAGCATCACTGTGCTGGAATCGCAATCCAGGATCTTGCCACTGTGAATGAAACCCCGCCCCCCCCCCCCATTTGTCTTCTTAAGATGCAGAAGGAGATGCCATGTTCCTTGGTCAGCAGGAAAAACTCCTTTTGCACTTGTGCTGCTCTCGTGTGCAGAGTTGCTGTGTGTCACGGGTTGTGTGGATCTGAAAGCACAGACGGGCCGGGTATGCACTTGAGCCTCTCTGGTCTGATTAGTAGTGTGGTGATGGTGATGGATGGGGTCAGACCTGCCAAGGATACCAAGGTGGTGGTAACCTGCACTGAAAGAAGCCTTTTTCTGCAGTTGTTTTTGGAGGTCAAGAGCAGCTGATGAGACATGAGATACAATGCAGTAGATTTGGAAACTAGAAAATTAAATGGCAAACCCATCACTGGAAGCCAATGACAGCAAGATTGTTCAAGTTGACTGGAAATGTGAATGACTCACAAACATATACTGAGGATGACTAGAGAGAGGGAAAAGGTAGCAGAGAGATTAAAGGACTTAAGGTCTGAAGGGGACCCTTTAATGATTCCCCTCCCTATCTCCTGGGAGAGACATAAAGACAGAAGCAGCTCAGACAGATTAGACCAAAGAGATTAAGAAGGAGTGACAGGAGAAATGTAAAGAACAACCCTTTATATAAAGGAAAACTATAAAAACAGCAAGTGGTAAAGAACAGTGCAAAATAGGTCTTAAAAATAGGTAATGGTAATACATAAGCACACACTGTGGTAATTCATAGCTTTAGCCAGGCCTAAAAAGATCTGTATCTATAAATGGGACCTGTTATTTAGCTTATATGTTGTGTAGGGTTGTCTCTGTATCATCTCCCATTCAGTCAAAACACTTGGTATGTTTCTAAAATAGAATACAGAAAAGAATTGTGTTCTTAAGTCCTACTACGTTTAATAGAAGTTTAGCATGTGCTTATTTCAAGGGTTTTGCTCAATAGCAGCCTTAGAAAGGGAGTGAAAGATATAACTCATGAATATTTATGGAGCAGTTTGTACTAACAAAGACAATTCTAGATATATAAAAAGCTTTTAATACTCTGTTTCAGAACAACAAAATTGTTTTCTTATAACTGCAAATCTGTTCAGGAATATGAAAACCAGTGTACTGCAGAAGCCAAGTTTGTAAAACAGTTGGATCAGTGTGAGATGATACTGCAAGCATTTGAGTACGAAGAGTTGGAAAACACACCTGGCAGACTGCAGGAATTTTACGATTCAACTGCTGGTATGACATGTTTTTCTTTCATAAGTTAAATTTTATATATATATATATATATATCTCCTTTTTTCTCATAGAGCAAGTAAGAACTAGGTTGTTTTACTTATTGCTCAAGTACCCTAAACATTACTGCAATGTGAAAATACCTTTTACTTATCTATATGTATTGAACCTGAATTTCATTATGCCAAGGTCCTTTTACATCACTTTTTACCTAGAGAGAGGTCCAGCTTTCATTACACTTGCATGTTTAAGGATCTCCCTATACTACCAGGCAGCTATAAAGGAAGCTTCAGTCTTCACTGATGCTCTGTCAGCAGCTTGTTTCTATGTAGTTTGTTTCATGAACCAGTGAAGTAAAATTTGTTATCCCTACATGAGCTGTGCTCTTGTGTGACCTGCTCAAGGTACATGTGAGAACCAGCTCAGTCTTAGGTGCAATTGTGTTACTTTTTATTCTCTCCACTGCTTTTCATCTTTCCTGAAAGAAACTGACAGTGCAAAGGAAAACTAGCTAAAATTAGAGCCTTTATTTTAGCAAGGGGGTTGAATACTAGAAGAGGACTGTGACTCCAAGTCATCCTATCCTGGGAAAAAACTAGGGGCAAACTTGGGGAGAGGACCAGCAATGACCAGGCACAGTCCTTGACAAGTCCCATTTATAACTTGGTGACTCAGGGAAATAATCTCTCTGAGAAGTGCAATCAGTTGATTGCAGAAGAAAGGATAAAAGAACAACACCAGCATAACTGGAAGGCTCAATACTCTAATTGACATCTTTGTCCTCATGCTAGAACTCAGTAACTTAAACTAAGCTGGTGTTTCAACAGAGCTTACAGCATATACCCTACATGCACGTGTGACTGGGGTGGTTTCCTGTAGCAGGACGCATAGCACGGGATTGCCCTGGTTAGGGTGCATCCTTTTTTCAGCTCTTAAGTGTCTTAATAGAGCATGAAATGTTTTTATAAATTTGGGGGGAGAAAGCTGTAGCTACTCTTAGAGTTATTCCATAGTTGGAGTAAAATGGGAGTATTCTTGTGCTTAAAGAATAATTTGGCATTTATTTTGAGCCTAAAGCATCATTCCTGCTAACCTTTTCATTGCTAGCCTTTCAGACACAGGCAAATGAGAGAGCATTTTTAATTAACTTTACCTTTCTTTTGCTTTGCAGGAAAGTTTGTTCACCCAGAAATCGTCCAGCTTGTATCTCAGATTAACACAGAAAGGAATAAAAAAATAGCTGCTACATCTCATCCACATTCCTGAGGTGTTCCTAAACATCGTAGCTATAATAAATATTTTGGTTTACATTCTGTGCATTATTTTTCCTTCCATAACTTCATTAATTTTGTCAGCAGTTTGTTTGTTTGTTTTTTTTTTCTGTGCATTAACTGCTGAGAATCCTGGGACTTCTTAGAAAGAAGCTGGTAAATAGTGACTTGCCAGATCAGAGGTTATGGCAAGGACCAAATACTTAGAATTTTTTCTTTTTTAAATCAGCCTCTGATTAATGCAGTCTCAGTTACACATAGATTCTCCACTGGGGAAATTCAGGTAAGTTTAACAATTAGCTGATTGCAATCTGAGCTGTTGATGTAATGCACTGACGGGGACAGGCAGTTCTGTTCTGTGATTTCCAAGTACATACAGATTTAAGTACCTTCTGTATCAAATGGGTAAATATCCGTTCACTGTGCGACCCAGAAACGAGACCAATGAGTATATCTCTCTAGACGCTCTTGACAGAGTCAGACTTAAAGATGGGATTTCTTTGGAGTGCATAAGCCTTAAGAAATGATGGTGGGTAAAACTGGTAATGCCACTAATTAAATTTTCTCAATATGTTCATTGTTTCATACAGTCTTTCCACTGTTCACGTTGTATCAGGGGATGGTGCTAACACTTCCGTAAGGGCAATATTCCCGACTCCTGGCAATTTTATGGACTCTTGCATGGTCTGTTCATAATCACAGAATAGCTGCGATTGGGAGGGACCTTGGGAGCTTGCGCAGTCTAATGCAAACACCCATGTAAAGCCGGCCCTCCCTTGGCTACGCTGTCACATGCTGGCCCTGATTCTGCTGTGGCAGTTTTTAGTGGAAGTAATAATGCTAACATAAAAGTATGGTTGTCAGGTAAAGCTGTAGTGGTGGTAGATGCCGTAATGAGGCCAGTGTCTGCACAACTAACTGATTTGTCTTCTGTGCAGCTGGAGAAAATGAAAGTTTACACCTGGAAAAATCAGATGCTAGAGACCTGGAGCTACTTGTCTGTCTTCAGCCTCCTGTCAAATGAGGCAGCATACAACTAAATTGGATTGTCATCCTCTTTAGAGGCAGGTGGTTCAGCTGAGCACCCATCTTCAGCCACCATGACTCCAGGAAATGTCTCCTTTACCGAAGCTCGCCCTGGGTTCTGTGGCTGGTGCCTCTGGCCGGGGCACAGAGCTCTTGGCTGGGTGTCCAGCACAGTGCCCAGAATGTGCAGAGTGTGCTGGTCCATGTGAGACGTGGGATGCCTGCTTTGCTCAGGGAGTGCCACAAGGCAGCAGCTGTGCTCCGTGGAGACCCTGGAAGGACAAGCTGCACTTTACTGAGTGATAGGGAACTAATGAGTGGTTATTGGTGGCTGATTGTCACACTGCACAGGTGACAGAGTGGGCCCCACTGAGTTTAGTCTGGGACCAAGCATTCTTCAGCATTTTTATTCCACCAAGAGGTGCACAAACTATTGGTCTCTTATTTTGTACTGAATGCCAAGAGCTACAGATGCCTTGGGAGAGAACTGGGAACATTCCTCACAAGCAAGAAAAGCAACTTTAAAGAGATGTTTGATAGAAACACAGCACAAGTGCTACCCGGGCAGGAACAGTTGGTTCGTCCAACGCAGCAGGAGGCTTTACAGGCTCACAACATGCTGTTCTGCAGGGGGTCAGGGTCTGGAGTGCAGAGCCTGGCAACAGTTCAATAGTGTGAGAAAGGTAAATATTACCCTGAGAAAGAAAGATGTGGTTTGAATGCACGTTGTGTGGGGTTTGGTTCTATTTGAAAGAAATCCAGCAGGTACTTTGTGTAAAATTACATCCCCATCTACTCACTGCAGGTGCACTTGTGTGCCAGTTTTGGGCACTCTCTTTTAATAGAAATAGGAGTTGGTTGGGAAGAGATGGGAGGAGAAAGTGCAACTAGAAATCAGAAGCCATGATGAGAGGTTGATATAAAGGTTGGCAAGCAGCCTGTGGGGCTTCAGGCTTCCTCACGCACCACTGAAGTGCAAAGTTCATGTGTAGGAAAATGCTGGGCCGTGGCCGTGTGACCTACGAGGGGAAATCTCCTCCTCCTCATGTCCCTCTCCTGATCTGCACATCAATGTTGCAACTACATGTAGCAGCAGCTGCTAGAATGACAATAACATGTAAGGAGTTACATGGAAGATAAGTTTGTCTGGCCAACCCGTCTCCACTAACAGCTGAGAGAAGCTCTTCAAATTGTGTTCTTAATGCATGTAATTTAAAGCAATTTACTGCTATTCCAGAAGCATTTTCCTGTGTATATACATACATATGTAATTAAAATGAGGTCTAAATTAGTGTCCTGTAGGAGGTGAGAGTGCTTGGACTCCATGTTTTAATTGTGGTTTGGCTGCTGGCCCTGCTTAAAAAGAAAGTCAACCATTTTAGACCTAGAAGATGGTTCCTGCCATGCATGTCACATTTACTGAACCTGTTTCAATTCAAAACTCTAAAAATTTTGGCCACAGATTCCCATGGGGAAGTTGCCATCCAGGAGGGACTGAACAGATTTTAAGAACTAGGAATGGCAGATGATGTTTTTGCACTTTACCTTGATGCCCTGCTGTGACATAGCAAGGCTTCGAGATGCACAGTAGTACTGGTAAATACACAATTAAAAAGAAAACATCACAAAATGTAAAAGAGTAAGAGAGAAATTTATTTTTAATAAGAGTATCAACTTCATTTACACAAACTAAGTTGACTATTAATATTTATTTAAATAAATTCACATTTATGCACAAAACCAAGTAAAATAAGCTAGGAAACCATCACAAGAAAACTGTACTAAAAAAAAACTAATTAGATTTGCTTCCATGCTAAAAATCACACTAAAGAGGCATTTGATATAAATGGCCAAAGCTAACTTATGTCCAGTAGAACATTACAAAAGGACTTCCAACTTTGTAAAAACTATAACAGAAGCCACACAGGAAAAAAATCACTTAAAGCCAAGTTTCCTCACAAGATTTTAAGCAGTCTGTAATGTCAAACTCACTAACACTGAAGCTTTGGCTTATGCTAAAAAAAAAAATGCATCCATTTTGCAAGCAGCCAGACTCTTTTCCATCTTGTTTATTGACAAAGATGTCCTCAGCTCAGTCTGAGAACTGAGTAACGCAACATGCAGACTGACACGTGCTCACTAGACAGCAAGATAGTGTCACAAGTGTGCTGCTCTTTTTTCAGAAAAAATGTTAAAAGGATGCAAGAAAACATGCTGAATCAAAGCTGCAAGATGACTGGCTCTTAGTGAGCAGATATAATGCAGTTGCTGCAGTTATATCCTGGACTGAAGCACGACAGAATTTGACACCAAAAGTGAAGTACCTCCTCATCCCGTGTATTGTAAGGTAACATGGTTTACACTAGCAGCTCTCAAGTGTGGACTGAAGGTGTGGGCTCGCTAACCTATGGCACATCTTAAGCCAATTGTTGGGTTTGGATTCTTTCCATTAAGGCTGTATCTTGACTGAGGCTCACAAACAGACCTTCCCTTATTTTTGAGGGGAAGACATGGAGGCAAAAATATTAGGCATTCCCTCCACTCCCCTTCCTTTTGTAATTAACTAACTTATGCTGTCAAGTCTTACCAAATCACAGAGAGCAAGCAATGGAACTGAAGCTTTTCCAGCTACAACAATCATCAAATCAGCAGCTGTGATCAGTTCAGTTTCTATATGAATGACTGGGTGTTTCTTCCTGTCCTCCTTGACCCTGCTGACTCGTGGGCAGAGGGCAATGCCAGACTGTACCAGGGAAGGAGAAAAAACAGTTTGTGACAATAAGTGATTTAATTCCATTAGGAAATAAATCATGTACAGACACTCCTGAGCTAAGGGCACCTGGTATTGACCAGTAGGCAGCTGGTATATGGACTATTGCTGGCAGTAGAAGTCTTTGCACAGCTCTAGGTCCATCTGTCTCATGTGGCACTGAGAAGGGAGTTGGAAACCAAGAGATAGAAAACAGTAAACTAAAAGAAATAAGAAAAAGAGACTGGGAGATTGTTGGAGGGAAGTTACATGAAAATGAAAACTATTTTGGTCACTTAACATTTTTAGAGCATTACAAGTCAGTAACTTGCGTGTCGTTTCTGTGGTGTACAAAGTACCTGATGATGAAATGGCCTGTCCAAAATACAAATAGAGAAAATGCTTCTCCAGCATGAGGCCAGGGAGGCAGTTTTCCAAAGCTGACAAAACCTTACTGAGCAAATTAGGTGGTGAGGGAGGTCTAAAAATTACGGGCTGGGCAAGTCTCTGAAGAGAGGCCTGGAGGCTCAGCACGGCCTGCAGTCTAACACTGAAGCTCTTCTTCGGTCTCGGGGAGCCGGGTGCCAGCAAGAGAGCTCTGAGCACTGGCGTGGGCTGTGGAACTGAGAACTTCTTCAAAACTGCCCCCTGTGTGGCTTGTCCCACCAACCTTGGTCTGAAACGAGGCAAAGAAAAAGAACAGCAAGTTCCTCTGCTCATACTGTGCAAGTCCCATTTGCACTGCACCCCATGACCACCGAGGGCTGGGAACCTGTTCAAAGCAGGCAGAGAACGTGGGGTTGTTTTTTTTCTTAGAACAAAAGCTATAAAAACAGTCAAATAAAGCAACCCCTTTTCTTCCCCCAGTTTCTAAACTTCTAGGCTGCAATCATAAAATCTGCCAGTGGCATTTATCATATGCTTAAAGGAACCAGTCCCTAAATATGAATAGATGCCAACAGGATCCTAGATCCTACCATTACACTTAGTGCAGTTCTTATACATGAGTAGCTCACACTGGTTTCACTGTTTTTTCCAGTTCTACGCAGGCTGGATAAGAGATGGGTATTAAAATGAACCGGTTCATTTGCTGACTAAAGTGGCCCATCTGTCAGCAATGGTAACACAGCTGCTCTCAAAATACATAAACCATACTTGGATTTCGGAGACTAGGACTACAGTAACCCAAGAACAAGACCAGCAGCTTCTCTCCCTTTAGTAGTGTAGCTCTCTAGAGACTGATATATAAAACTGCCCACAGCATTTTCCTGGGGGGGAAAAGGGGGAGGGGGGGGAGAAATACAAAATTACGTGAATGATACATACGACAATGTGCTCACAGGTAATCTACTTGCAAAATGCTTCAGTTTGTTGTATTTGTAAATGTAAGTGTTAAAAATAAAACCCAATATGACTAAATCTCTGAAATAGAGTTTTCCTGACAAAGAGATAGAAAGATTTGGAAACAACCAAGACTAAGTGACAAAGTGACAAAGCTGTTTTGACTGGGTTGTCTTGGTAAGAGAACGTTCTTTTATGGCTTGGCTTGCTGATATGCTCACTGGAAGTGGACTGAAGCCTGAAAATAGGGCAAAACTTTTTATTCCATCTTAGAACTGCAGCAGGACTTAAGCTGGCATTCTGTCCAGCCTGTCAGCCACTGAATGCTTAGGAAGATTATTTTAATTAAATGAGTTTTGTGTCCTAAGTTTCCAAAGGGTTAATCCTATGTAATCTGCTGTTTCATCCACTAGCACAGTACCTTGCCTGGCTTGAGAGTTCTATAAAATAAGGTAGAAGTAGGCTTAATATTTGCTCAGACCGTTTGAGTCACAGTTATTAAAAGCTCCCATCTCAGGAGGTATCTGTATCCAGTCTAGTGGGTTGTGCTGACTTTATGGAAGTATTGGTCCATCACTGATTTTTGCAAACAGCAAAATGAAATACATGTATTGTTACATGTTGGTAGGTGCAAACTTGCAGTGAAAAGACACCCACTGCCTGGTAAAGCTGCTATTAAGTTTTCATGGCAAAACACATTACTTTTATCTGCCAATTAAAATTCTTAAGAGAACATTGATTTGGCCTGATCAGAGCGATTATGAAAGCAGACTATTCCTGCACGATTTCAAATGACTTGGATAACGTGCATCTGAATTTGGACACCTCAAAATCAGCAACATTAATGCAGTTTCATTTTCTATTTGCTTTTCTGCCTGCTCTTCCATCCGAAAACAAGAATGATGTAAGTCATTTTACCGAATGCCTCTGCCCAGTACCTTGGTGTTTACAGCAAACATTTAATCCAACTGTGTTCTGATTTTCAGGAACATTAAAGAGAGCTGGGCATCCAGGTCCTGTTGATTTTCAGGGGAAGCTGAACTAATACACTTCCCTAAGAAAGTTGCAACCCAAACTCCAAGAGCAAATAAAATCTAACTTGAAATTTGACTTCTAAATGTATGAAATCTGAACATGAGTTTTGCTCGACTACAAAACATTGTAGCACCACTGAAGATGTGTAACTAATATGGAAGGAGGAATATGATAACGCTAGTGCTGTGATTTTCTTTTTTTCAGAAGCCTCTCCGGGAAGTTCTCCACTTTTTCAGACAACAACAGGATCCTATAACTGAAGGGACAGCCTATGATTTCTCCCCCCAACCCTCCATCCCCTGGTTTTCCAAATCTTCCAAGCCTTGGAACAGTGGCAGGGAAAAGGAAGAACAGCGCTGAGACATTCCCAGTTTTCCACAGCCTATGTTGGTGGCACCCTAGGTCCATGCCTCCAGCTTCCTTTCTCCATTTGCACAAAGAAATGAAAGAAAGAGAATACAGACAAAAAATATTGTAGAAAATGCCAGTGGGTTTGCCAAAAAAGATGGACAACGATGGTTGCATGGGATGTGGAAGATGACTTTAGACTTGAGACTTTTGTTTTGTCCTGCTTAACTGGAGATGGCTTACATGATGATCTAAGAGCACCCAGAAGATGCCAGGCCAAAAGCTGGCACGACAAACAGTCTCCTCTAGAAGAATGCCTTTGCTTAGCCAACAAAATAAGATCAGGCTCTTAAAAGCAAAGCAAAAGGCCTTAGGCTGTTCCTCTCACAGGCTAGCCATAAGTGTAGAAGGAATGGATGTGTGGTGTCTAGAGTAGTTCAGAAGCGCTACTGAAAGCCCTGAGAGTAGGTTTAGCATCCAAATGGGTACAAAAAGTGCTGCACTTCTCCACTGTAGTTTCTTTTAACTTGTGAGTGGTGAAGAACATGGAAAAAAATCCTTTTCAGGCATGTGTTCCAATGAGCTGCATCTCTTGTCTAAATGGGTAGAAGGAGCGTAAAGAGATAAGCAAGCAATACACTTGATGGCAACAGACAGGAGTTCAGACCTTCCATTGCATGAATGATTCTTCCTACAGTGAGATTGAGTATAAAAAGCATTTGCAGCTAAGGTGGAAAGAATTAATAGGAAGGTGTAAATAGGCACTGAGCTGAGGCTCTGGAGGTTGGTGTTCTGTTTTAGCTCCTTGGGATGCTCCCAGTCTTCCTTCCCCACCTGGGAAACTGAGATGATGTTTCCTTCTCTGACATGGTGTAACAGAGATGACATTGCCCTACACTATCATGACTTCAAGTTGGCAGAACAGCCTATCACTGAATAAATGTCAGCATTCAAAAGGTGAAAATGATAGAGCAACTCTGCTCATTCTTTGATGGACATGCATCTTTAGAAACATGAAAATAACTCAAGCGCTCTGCTGCCTACTTTCCTAAGATGCTGACTGGAAAATTTTATCTGCCTTAAGATCTCACTGTGGCACGGAAAAGACAGACCTTCCCTATGCACCTGCTGCTTCAGCTCTAGCTGTAATTTGCATTTTCTATAACAAGAAATGTCCTCCTGTGCCAAGAGGAAGGCCATTTTCTTGCCTTTCTAATGCTTTACAAGTCATAATGCCCTTTGGCATTCATCTGGTATTTTCAGTTCTCCCTAAAATGAGGGGTGATCAGCTTGGCCCTTGTTCACTGACAGGCTGTACTTGAAATGCACTGGGATGTTTCTATCACAGCAAAGTAAAATGCCATTTTATGAGCACACTTGAGTTTATCTGATGAATAAGAACTATTGGGAGACAAACCCTCTTGTTCTTCCCTTGAATGTGCCTTACCACACAGCTAAGATTATCTCACTGCAAATTTGCCATGCTCTGTTGTGCCAAATAAGAGCCTTAACAAGTGCTCTTATTTTGGCCAGAGAGGTGGTAGATGCTCCATCCCTGGAGCACACAGGTAGTATGAATCACACCTGAGTTACACAACAGCTCCCACCAGCTGAGTAAGGGCCACTTGGTGAGTACATCTCTAGTACTGAAAGAGAGGGAGCTCAGGGATGGAAGTTCACTCTGCAGGGCACATGGCCGCCTCTGTCTGGCAGGGCACAGCACAAAACTCATGAGGCCACACCGTTTTCAAAGCCTGACCTTCCACCTCCACATGGCTCTGCCTTGGACAGCATCAGCAACTGTGGTCACACATGAAATGTCTCTGCTTACCATTGTAGTATGGCTATACTTTTGGTATTTCTGAGACTACTTTATTACCTTTGGCAGACAACGGAAGTAATTTCTTAGTAACGAAGCAGAGAAAAACTTTCTCTGCATATTGCCTTCATTTTCCATTAGTGCTCCTACAGGTCTGAGAAATTCTTGATGGAACAGCAAATACAACTGGTCCCTATCATCTCAAATGATAGGGACAACTAAGCTGTCACACTTTAACACACACAGCCATGCAACTCTGCCTCTAACTTTACCTTAAGGCTTGTGACAGTGGTCTCAACCTTCTCCTCAAACGATTTGAAAGTTGGGGAATTCCTAGGAGAAAAAGAAAGTTGAAGGAAAGAAGAAGAGTCAGTTGCAAACGTAACGGTGTAACTTCATAATTTGGTCAGTGCTTACCAGGCAGCAAGGCTAGGACAGAATGAAGGCTGGCTGGCAGCATGGGGATATAGACTGATAGAGTACAGTCACTTGTGCACTGTCAGTCAAATCCAGTTATGGTAATTGGGTGAGTATTTTTGAGCTACGAATTTGTAATAGCAGAACCTGCCTAGTAATTGAAACCGAACAGTGACTGGCCTGCCTACCCTCTGATACATTTATCATGTTCTCAGAAGAACAACCAGAGAACACCGGCTGTAGTGCTGCATTTCTATGGCTTCATCCATTTGTCTTGTTGCTGTCATGAAACTTACTGTTATGCAAGTTCATAATCTATATAATTAAAAAGATGACAGGTTAATGTCCTGAGGCTAGGATAAAGGAGATTAGAACTAGGTAGGAAGCGGGTCCCAAATGCCTTTGAGGAATCCTGACTCCCCACTCCATGATTTTGTGACTGCAGGTGTATTCTGCTGCTTTCAAAGACAAAGTCTGTGTGGATGCTTGTTCCAAGGGTGCCCATCTGATAAAGCTAAGCCATTCTCTGCCTTTCACTGCCTGTACAACAGAACACAACACTGTTTTGGGGAAAACTGTGAGTTGAACATATCTGAAAAGAATATTAAAAAAAGGGCAACAGATGTGATTTTCCTTCTTAAAGCAAATCACATATTTGCTTTGCTGGTTTGCCTGACAAACTTGTTCGTTCTTTCTTCCTTTCTCTCTTCCTCTCTCTCTCTCTGAAACTTAAAACATAGCTTCTGTCTCATTTTAGATGCATTCAATTTTTTACATTTCTTCCTGCAAACAGAACATACTGACCACAACCAATATCTGCCATGTAATGTGAATATAATGCATATGGTGTTTTAAAGTGAGAGTATGGATCCCCACAGAGATCTGTACTCAAGCTGCCCCTCAGTTGCCAGATGGATGTCTCTTCTCCCCTTTTTGCAACAGCTTCCCCAGTGCTGATAATCCCTGTCCCACGTAGCAAGACAAGCTAAAAGCAGGGAAGCTGGAGGGAGCACAAAAACTTGTCTCCTCCTCCAGCAGCTCAGCCAGCACAGGGGACTTGGACAAATCTACTATGGGTAAAGGACACCTTCTTCTGGTTCTCTGCTCCTGGTTTGACAACTGAGAGCTCAATTACAGCACGTTTGTGCTTCAGTATTAGTGAACTCTGCAGCTCAGAAACTGCTGTCCAGCAGGGTTCCTCTTGTACTTTCTTTACCACAAGAAACAGTGAGGTGACAGGATCTCCCTCAGCCCAGTGCAGTATAATGAAGCAGTCACTTAACTGAGTGTCTAGTTCTTCAGCTTTTTTTTTTTTTTTTCACCTATCTATTGTGGTATACCCACAAAGAGATTATAGAAACTACTACCACTGAAAGCGCAGTGGTGACTCTTAACATGGCTGGCACGATGGACTAAAACCATGACATCCATTTGTTCTTACATGAAATAAAACATAACAGTGATCTTTAACCACAATGGAGGGTGCCCTCAGAGCAGAACAATGAGGCAGAACCACTTTACCCTGGCAGGTGTCTCCATGTCAGCCAGTGGGAAAGGCAAACATGCAGGAGCCTGCACTTCATCTCACAAAGTGATGAAGCCAATGGCTGCTGAAACTTCAGTGTTCTGGTTCATCCTCTTCGCACATTCTAGGAACTTACCATGAGCATCATGATAGCATCTATTTCTGCAAATACATTTACATCATATCCCTCATCAGGCTAAGTTAAAGTGACCCTAATTTAAGGAAAGGGAAACGGAAGGCAGTTGGAAAAATAATGCAGATTTACTTTTGGATTCTGTTAAATAGGTGACAGATTTTTACAGGGTAAGAAGGGTCAAAAGGAGAGATAAATTGAGTTTTATGACTTACATTTGACCCGTAGGTCACACTGGTGAATAGCCTTAAGCTATCCACCTGCTGAAGCTGAATGAATTAGCATCCATCACATAGTTAGGAGATTGGTTTCATTTGTTTTCCCCACATGCTTGGCAGGGAGTGGGGATACTCATATATTTAGAGGCTGAGAGGGTAAAAACCAAGCTGGATCCTAATTTTATTGAAAACAGTCAGAGCTTTACTTGAACAGACATCAATATTTGGCTGCATTCAGTAAAGCATGATTATAGCCATTAAAATATGAAAGCACTCATATAAAATCCCTCTATAGGAGCATGAGCCAAAGCCTGCTGGAGTGGAAAGCATCTCTGATGTTAATGGGCTTTGGATGATGTTCTAGAGAGAGCAAAACAATTGCATTTCAGATTCAGTAATACAAACCTGATAACAATCAACTACTCAAATACCTCTCAGAACTGCTTTGTTTATTCAATGGTTGTACAAGAGATTAAACAGTTAATACAATTAAAAGGAAAATAACACAGACGGCCTGTCCTGAAGCCCTTATCTACATGAATAACCTAAATTGATTAAAGTGGGACTATTCATCCAAGTAGAAACTGCAGGATCAGGATGAAAGTATGCAAATCCCCCCTCATCACACTGTTCAACAACACTGTAGCAAATAGAACATGGGTAGCATATTACCTCATTGCAGGCATGCTTATGGAATGGCGAATAGAGTAACTGTGGGATTAAAGCAAAAGAGAAAGAAAAAAGCTGTAAGATCCAGTTTGCAACGTGATTATAACAATTTTTTTTTAAATAAAAATATATAGAGACATATATTTTCAACAGTACTGGTACTCTTCCTCTCCTGATGGCAACAGCTTGTCAAACTCACTTGTGAGTTCCAGCTCAGTGTCAGCACTGGAGATCTTAGCACCACATTCTCATGTCAACCGATCAGCAATTTAACAGGGCTCAAAAGAATGATGCAAAGCAGCTCCTGGAAATATCCATTTAAATGACGCAGACCCCCGCCACCTACAGAGATACGCAACACGTGACACAGGAACAGGGAGCGACCTCTGTGTCCTGCAGTGACAGTGATAAGCTTGTGTTGGGAGCCTCAGGTTTGTGAACACAAAGATCTGGTCCAAGGCAGTAGGTGAGGAGGTAATTGCTGGTCTTTGTCATACATGCAATGTACACAGCCCAAACAGCACTGGCCTCCAGTATGTATAGCACAACAGGTTACCTAAACAGGAGGTTTCTTCAACCAGAGATGCAGCGCTCAGCTGCAGCAGTTGTTGTCCCCATCTCTAGGATGCTTCACCTCCCCCTTCACATCTCAACCTTACCTGTAGAAAGCGCGTTTCCACAGCCCTCATATGGCTCTCCTTGCCACACTTCTCTCCTCAGACCTCCCAGCAGCAAGAGTATTGGAAGGTTGGCAAGCAAAGGATGGAGCCTCCGCATCCCTCAAAGATCCCCAAATCCTCTAGCACACCTTTAACCCTGCAGATGGCCACCCACTCTAACCACTTGGCTTACATTAGCCATCCTCCCACCTGAGCCATGAAAGCCAACTCTGCTGTAATGCTTCACCTATTCCCTGCTGCTGGGACACACCAAGCCTGTTTTGAATACTATTCTTTATTTGAAGTGTAAAAACTGCCCATAAGTACATTTAGATCTTAACATTATCCATAAATTGCACACTGCAAGAATATGTATTATTTCAAAAATTCGTTCATGGCTACTTTCAGCCTGCTTTGATTGAGAACAGCTAGAGCTTTACTTTAAGGGACATCAACATTCGGCTGCAATCAAACAAAGCATGATTATAGCATTAAAACATGAAACTTTCATATAAACAGCATGTGTTTGTTCTAAACTATAAAAATTCAGAGAAGCACTATGTTCATATACATACAAAAGATTTTTTTTTTCCAGATTAAAGATTCAAAAACACTGGGGGGAGTTGGGAAGAAGAGCTATTTGGCAAGCTGGTGGGACAGAGAGATTTTATATGAACTGTGTGTTGTTGTATATATTTTAAGGCTTCAGCTAAGCTCAGATAGACAAGAACTGACAGCAGACAATGCAAATGTTTCATGTTCAATTTTTCAGATAATTTTTAAGACTTACGAAAGAATAGCCAAAACATTTCACAAGTGCAGCAAATCTTTAACAAACCTAGTGAAATTAAATAAGCATGCTTGCCATTTTAGTCTTGTAACACAAGACAAATAGGCAAAAATAAGATTTTGGAAGTATTTCAGCATAGGCTGCTCCTCTTCTAATAGCGAACATTCCAAATATGAAGGCCTAAGTAAGAAGATGACATTGTGCCACATTAAATTTCCACAGCTGAGAGATGGCATGTGACAGACAATCTGAATACTAAGAGCACGTTTCACTGAGTTAATTTAATTTCTTTAAAGAGGTAAGGATGCAAGTTACAGGAACAGTGACAAAGTCTTCTTTTACTAGAAGCCTAAAACACTAAGCTTTTTTGAAGACACACGTGTCTGTGATGGTGATTAGTGCAGAGGCAGAGAACAGAGATCCTTCCTGACAAAGGTTGCTAAACGTTACATTTTGGTTTCACCTCAGAGTGAGGTGGGAATGTCAATCTATGCCCCGTTTTGAAGTTCTCAGTGAAGCAGGAGTCCATGTTAGGATTACTTAGCTGAACAGAACTGCTCTCCAGCTGTCCTGTGCACTGACCATGCTACGAGGCCAGAGGGACTGCTGGGGATTTGGGCTGTTCAGCCCCTCACGGGGTGAACTGACATAAAGCCAGACCGCTTGTAGAATCTTTCAGCACACATAAAATTATTTTATAATTCATCATATACCGAAGTGCTTTACAGCATCAATAAATTCAAGCTCTAAACACAAAGAACCCTTTTAATCATGTGAAGAACTTGGCCTCCTATTGGAAATCTCCCCAGGCCTCAAGACTTTCAAAGAGCCACCATGTACACTTCATGACTAATATACTTTTGGTTTATTGAAGAGGAGGTATTTAAATACTTTATACAATCTTTCTAAAACTCTGCAGGCTGAACAGAACTTCTACTGAATGTTTGCTGTTTATGTTCCAACCTCTGACACAAAAAGATGGTTGATAGAATGTGATTATGTATAAATAGGTTTTCCCAAGAGCAACATATTTTGAATGTGTTCATTATTTGAATTTGAGACTAATCTACTGAAGAGCAAGGCAAACACTTAGTTCACTTCTTTCCTCATTATACTGACCATGCTGTAGAAATAAGGCATTGCAGTTTAAGTAGCATATGTTTTTATCATATAGAACGATACTGAAAGGCAAGAGGTTACTGCATTACGTGCCACAAAACAAATTCTGTCCAATACAGAAGCAGTATTCAAGGAGAATAACATGTCTTACCCAATTGAATGTGATCTGTGGTGGATGCATGAGGAAAGAAAAGCAAGAGTTAAAAGTATTAGGAAAACACAACAAAAATACACATATATATCTGTAGTATGTCAAACTGCCCAAAGACAAAAATACAATCATTTGCATTCAAATTTTGATGCTGGAATTCACACTAGAATATGGATCTGTTGAGATTCCTTCAAAACAATAATTTTCACAGACTTTTCACTACACAGTCACCTATTCTGTGTGCAACAAAGAATGGAAATTTTGTCTGCTAAACTTTGTGTTATCTTCATTAGATGAGATCTAAACAATGCTAACTGGTTTCCTTCCCAAAATCCTACCTTAACCTCATTTAAGAGTAAATATAGACAAATTGGAATTGTACATCAGCAAAAAATGTCTTTTTTTCCCCCCTCTGGATTTCTTAATCATCTCTCAGTTGAGAAAGGTATGGAAAAAATAAGGGGCTTTTAACTCCTAAAATGACATTTTCTAAATTACTTCTTCCATCTTGGAAAAAAATACTTGAAACACTTTGAACCTGTTTTCCAGCTCACAAGAAACTTAATTAAGGCAGCAGAACCGGGAGAGGCACACTGATATATAATATTCAAAGGATGTCATTAAGGTTCTAAAGTCGAGAAACGATGAGGCAGACAGCCTCTCCTTCATCTGTGTGTTATTGATGTAGTCTTTAATTACAGACCACTTCAAGGGAACACCTGCCTTGTGCAGTGAGCCAGATAGATGTTGTACACTTAATGAACATCTCCTCAATATTTATTTTTCCCATCCTGTTTCAATGTGTGGTGGGATGTGTTATTTGCTGCACAATATGCACACCTTGTCCTGAAGAAAAGCATTGATTTCTTCAGGGTTATTTACAGGGCTCATCATCATGTATATTGGTGCTCTGAAACATTAATGGATTTATGCTTAGACCAGCTAAGTAATACTGTTGCCATATGTACCGCCTTTTCCTACCTGCTGACTCCCAGTACCAGCCACCCTCTTCTCCATGTTAATACTGATACTTGTACAACCATAAACCAGGGAAATCTGTGTTACTGCAGAGCTCTAAAGTCCAGCATGAATGAAGGGGCAGGTGACAGCAGAAATGAGAGAAAACAACTGCTTCACCCATCAGCAAAAGAAATACTTATGAAATTACAGACAGAAGCAAGACAATATTTCCGTTTCCTTTGTAGGGGATATCAGAGACACAGAGGTTTAACAATGGTAGTTTGGGGCATGATAGCTACAATATTTAACTGAGGGAGTCCAGCAACAGTTTTAAGTGCCCAGAACATCCCTAGATCATGGTAATCCCGGAAACGTACACCAAAAGGCTGTGCAAAAACTCCACCACCACAATGAAAAACCCAAAAGGCACACCAATAGAGGTGCAGCAAAAATCAACTCCCACAGCACTAAAGCAGATTAATTATACCTGAGCCATCTCCAACAGATATTGGCCTAACTTCTAAAAACTTCCAATGAGTGAGATTTCATAGCCTTCAGAAATAACCTGTGCCCACGGTCAGCTTCACTAGTGAACTCTTTTCCTGATCTCTCGTATTCCTACATCCTCACTCTCATTATTCAGCCACATTCATCAAACACTCTTACTGGCTGTATTTTCTGAAGCTTTTTTTTTTTTTTTTTTAATTATTTTCCTCCTCATTCCTTCCAGTTCATTGGCAAACTATTCCAAGGACGCTGCCCTTGCACTGGCCCGAATGCCCCAGCCGAGCCCTCATGGGAGCTGAGCAGAGCAATTCTTTCCCAAATCTTACAAACACACACTCCTGTAACACTTTCTGGAATTCTGTTTGTGTCAGCAGTGACAGCATCACTGCGTTGACTCCTGCTGCATTTGTGAGCCACCTGCCTAGCACTTTCTAGGCCCATATCTGCAAAGCCACTGCCAGCTGGCTGGTCAGTGCTCCCGATCTCTGCTTTTGACTTTTTTTCCATCTGTCAATAATGTACCTGACATTTTCCTATACCGAATTTTATTTTATCATTTAATACAATTTTTAATTCTAATCCTGCTGTTGAAAGTGCTTGCATTCCCTCCCACTGCAGTCATCTGGGGATTTTAAGTGTATGCATGATGCCATCATCTAAACCTGTAATGGAAAATGCCAAAGACTAACAGACTCAGGACAGATGGAAGCAAAATCCTGCATTATGGTGAGCTACTGAGACCTATTCTTTGAATATAATTTTCAACTCCCTATGCCCTCTTCCTGCTAAAGCAGTAACACTTGAACTGTATTTCTCTAGTACACTTATAGGACTGCAAAAACAGTATGGACAGTCTTACCAAAGTCAAACTCTATCACATCTCCTGTCTCTGCTCTGTCCTCTGCAACAGGTGCTGTCAGCTCAAGATAATTGTTCTTGACAAGCCCTTTTACGTTTTTGCGATCTTGGTATCTTCTAAACACTTAGAAAATGCTCCAGCAGGGGGATTGGACTACATGACCTTTTAAAGTCCCTTCCAATCCCTAACATTCTGTGATTCTGTGAAAATAACAGGTTAATGCATTCTCCTGGTATCTGCTTTGTATTTTCCAGAACTTCCCTTGCCCCTTTCCAGAAGGAAGAACTTTGCCTTCCTCTAACCCTCCAGGCCCTCAAATGCCTCCTGTGCCAATTCTGCTCATCTCGGAGGGGCACATTCAGCTGCCCCAGCCATGCCCCCAAGCTCTCCGCCCTGCAGCCTTCTCTCTCTTCCCACAGGTGCCTTCCAGCTCCTGGCAGGAATGAGGCATCACGTTATTCATCTTTATAGCTGGCTTGTCCCAGGCACTGAATTTAAAAGGGGTCTGTGTGATCATGTAATTAAGATAAAATGTAAGAGACAGCTGAACGAAGGATGTATAAGCAGTATAACTGCTGACATCCTAATTTGCATGCACGCCTTTGTTAGCTTAACCTTTAAATGCATGTACTTGTATGGTAGTAATGTATGTGACAGTGTGTATGTAGTAGTATACTCTACATAGTTTCCTTTTTCTTATTTTTTAAAAACCAACAAAAAAACCCCAGAAAGTTTCCCACTCAGTATCACAACTTATTTTTAAAAATGCGATCAGCAGGGCTGAAACTCTTAGAGCCACAAAGACAGCTGCAGAGCAGTCCAGCAATATTGCTGAAAAATATCCACACTTTACCAGTGTGCAAAAGTGCATGGGATAAAGCCCCTCAACTGAGCTGGGGATGGAAGGGCTACAAAATACCCTGATGCTATATCATTAATCACAGGAGCTATTGATGAAGAATCTGTTAACTATATTAATAGTTCCTGGTTTGTAACCCAAAGCAAAGAAGTATGGGTGTACTGGTTTTATATGCATTTCTGGTATTCCTAGTAACATGATAATAGAATGCATTACAACTGTAAAGAGACCTTACAAGCACTAATAACTAATACAGAATCTAGAAGATGTAAAATGCTAATGATTATTCATGCACAAAATGGGTTAGAGAGTTGAAACACTTGGGAAGCTGGAGTGGGGATGAAAGAGTAGCAAGGCAGCTGCATCAAAAGCATCCTGTCCCCAAAGGGAGGCTTCTCTTCGTTTTTTCTTGTATATTTAATCTTCTTGAAATCTAAAACAGCGAAACAGCACATTCAGGGGAGTCTATCTGGCCTGTTTCTGATATATGATATTTTAGTAAATATTTCTAGAGATAATCCAAGGTGAAAAATCTTTCAGGTTATTAAGGCCCTGCATCTTCAGAACAGAAACATATGCGTTTCATGGGGTGCACAGTACAGATGACATAGGAGGCAACCTGGAAAACAGAATTTTGTTTCACAAAGAAGGCAGGATTCAATATTTAAAGTCAGACTGACTACAAACCCTTTCAAAATCACCATCGCCACAGGCAGGGGGTAAAGGCCAAACACACCAGACTGCTGAACATACCGGGAATTATGATGACCATCTGGATTTCAGAAATCAGTTTTTCAAGTGTCTGCTCTGAATGAAAGCAGAATAGGGATTTTTCATCTGGATGCTATTGGTTGCTATCAGCCTTAATGCCTAACCAAGAGAATTAAGCCAGAGTCTGATGTGTGTTTAAATCAGCATTATGGGAGGGAGTGGTAATAATCCATATTCTCCATCACTGAAATAAAATTATTTGGATTAGCAACAAAGCAAGCAAGCAATAAAACAAAGCATGCATGCCTCCTTACAGCTTACTCCGCCAAACACAAAGGGCATTGGAGTGGGATAGGGGAAGATTTTTAAAAACAGGTTATTTAAGTGATAAGGATTACAGTGTGACCCCACACAGAACTTCACCCGCCCAAGAGAAGCCAAGATCTTCAGCCAGCTTTGTTGCTGAGAGAAGCATACTGACCATCATTCCAGATTTAGGATGTTCAGCAGATGCAGAAGGCACAAGTCACACCATGTTTTATGTAACTACGGGATGCTGGCTACACTGCTTGCTGCTTCATCACCAAGAGAACCCTCCTCACTGAGAACTCAACTGAAAACAGTAAGCCTCTACAAAAAATGGCAGTGCCGGCAGTTCATATTTTCCCAAAAAATTCCCAATCAGGTTCCAGGTAATAATTTCAATCAAGAAGCTTGTTTCTAGTAGCTTTCTTTGATTCATCAAAATGCTTATGGACTTAGCTTCTGCTTTGACTTAGCTTCTGCTTTGAGCCCTTGGCTAAAGAGCTAATGGGATAAATGCCACCCATCTGCTTCCCCAGCACTAGTCAGAGGCATGATCAGCATGGGGGGTGATACTGACAGGTAAGACAAAGGAATTTGGTAACAGTGATTAATTAAGGGAAATACCAAAGGACAAACATGCTTTATTACATTTCTGCCTTGGCAGTGAATTTCACACCCTACGCAGAGCCCAAGCTACTGGACCTGGGAAGTACCAAATTGCCAGAATCATCCTGCCCTCTGTGATGAAGAGCCCGTGTCTGATGTGCCTGCACTCCCACTCCCTGGTCACTGCTGCAGGATCCAAGGGATGGAAGCAGCAACAGGACCTGGTCACTGAGCAGTGGGCTTGTCTTTGGTGCAGGAGGAAGTGTTAAAAAAGAACAGAAAACGAAATACAGGACACATTTGTGCCACACGCAGCACATACATCATGCATTTCTCAAAAATATACAATACAACTACAAGTGCAGGGAAGGCAGTAAGAATAAACAAAGGTAGGAAAAGGCTTGCAAAACCAACTCATGCAACTGAAGCCTCAGCCTGGAAAAGAGGGAGCTGAAGGGAAATACAAGAAAACCACAGGAAATCATGAGTGACATGAAGGACAGAAGGACTACACTCAGTGTTTCTCATCACAGAAGAGCCACAAGGTATCAAAGGAAAAAACAGAGAGACTCAGAATAGGGAATGAACAAATAAACCACAAACTTCTTTACCATATAACTGTTAGTATCTGTTCATCTGAGGAGACCTGAGGTTATATGTATCTCAAAAGTTTATACAAGTTAAAATAATTTTTTTTAAAAAGATAAATTCATAAAGAAAAACTCTTCAAATACTTTTAAATGAAAGTTCAAACCTCTGTTTTAGAAATTTTTCAGCTCTCAGACTGCTGAATGCTAAAAACAAGGTACTAGGAAAACATAACTGCATGCCTCTTTATGCTTATATTATCTTTTACGCATATACTATCTATGGATTTTTTGCTGTACTGAGTCAAACAATTCTTAGTTTACGTTCATACCCTGGTTGCAAGTCACTGACAAGATTTCCATTTTAAACTGCAGTGTGGAAAAAGACATTATAAAGCAGACCATACAGTGATGAAGATCTTCCTTTTATGGTTTTATCTAGAAAAACAGTAGGACTTCTGGAGGGGGTTTATTAAGCTGTACGTAAGAGGTAGGTATGAAGGAGGGACTCTAAAGATTTCTCAAGAGTCAGACCAAAAATTTTTAAAAGTGGAAACATAACATTTAGCTACCAAGAACTATGCTTCAGCCATTTGCCAAAAAACCAAAACCAACCAACCAACCAAAAAAAAAACCAAAACCAAACCACTAACACTCCCTCTCTCCCAAAATAAAATAACCGAAAAGAAGCAAAAAAACCTCACAAACCAACCAACCAACAAACATATATATTTGAAATACTGTAAAATGGATTCACACAATTCTTAGGATATGGTTACCTCACACATTACAAAATGACATAAAAAGTGACTACATATAAATGTCTCTAATAAATGAGATCCTAATTGTGCAGCTCAAACAATATCTTGTAGAGTTACCCACGTCTATTTCAACACAAAAAATCAACTCCCTAAAACACTTGAGAATAAGTTTTGAAATACTGCTACCTAGTTGAAAACTGAAGTGCTGGTTTACAGCATCCAATTTCTTCATTTATGCTCTCATTCTGAGGAATGTTCAGATCATCACTTTTAAAGGTACATCAACATATAAAGCCTGACATTTATTTTGTACTTAAGTGGCAGTTCTTCTCCAGACCTCAACTCTGGTTATTTTCTTTTTTTTTTTTTTTTTTTATAAATACAACTGCAGAATAAAACTTTGCCTTTGTATATCTTGGAAAAAAATGATGAAAATACTCTGAAATGTTTTTTGATATATCTCTCCACAAGCAGATCCAAGGCAGGCTTGTTTTTTTTCAGATAATGTTGGTCTCCAGGATCCATATATGAATAAAAGTGGGTTTACTATAGACCTAACAGCATTTTTTTTTTGTTCCATTTTACTTGTACATTTCCTGAAGCTTGAACAGTTATTCCAAAAGGATTTCAAATTGCACTTTTTTTTTTTTTTTTAACCAGGACTCAAGTGAGAACTATATCTTCATTCATCGTTACTCCTCCTTTCTGGCTGAAACCATGAATGTTGTAAAATACACTGACTACAAACTACTTGAACTTTTAAAACACTAATGTGGAAGGAAGAGAAAAGCTAACAGAGGACTTATGCTTTTTGTCCTGAAAACAAGACCAGAGAAGGAGCAGATTCCCGTACCTCATATCTCCAAACTTCTTGCTGATAGCAGTTCCCACATTGCTGATAGCTGCTGTCGCTTTTTGTCCTGCATGGCTCAGGGTTTCATGTGTCTTCTTGTAACTAGAAACAAAAATTAGAACAGAAATAGTGATAAGTATTAAAGAATAGAGGCTAGAATCCCCTGCAGTTAATTCCTTTTTCCCTTATTTTCACATCTTAAGGTCCCATCCACTGAAAGGTTAAGAAACACAACAGCTGTAGCACAAGAAATTACAAAGATGCTCGCTTCTGCACAGCTTCCTAAGGGCAGTTTGATCCTAATGTGAGCAAAATGCTCTCCAGAGCAATTCTTCACCCCCTTGCAGATAACACCCCCGAGTGGGTCAGCGCAAGCTGCTGTTTAAAAGTAAAAGGCAGCAATTTATTGAATACCTGCTTGATACAACTTCTACGCATTTACATTAATTAGCTTTTTTTGCAGAAGACACTTTGTAGCAAAATCTGCTGCATAAAACACTGAAAAGAATCAGGACGTATACAGCTCCATGCATATACACATTAGGTACATTTAAAAGATGCACTACACAATTATTTATTGATATTTCAGATGAGAGAAAATTGATCAAATCTGTTTCCATATGCTACAATTTTAATTTTAAAAAATTATTTAAAGGAAGAATGTTTTGGAAGAGACAGAGAAAGACGAAAAAATATAGACAGTGAATGCATACTCTAAATAGCATTGAAACCTTTCAGAAGTCATTTCACGTATAGTATATACATTCAAACACAGAACCATCTAAATTAACTGATCCAGAATAAATGCTCTGACCCACAGAGACTCTTCAGTTAAGTTGCATTCTCAGAGTAATCAATAAGCTTTTCTGCACAGATGCTTTTTTGCTGAGTAAACTAACTCTGAGCGTGTCAGAGGCTTCCTTCCGCGTAAATGATCTGATACTGCCAGTGACGCAAACAAGCTCAGAATTAGAAGCACTGACCTAGTAACAAAAGGAGAGCACAATGTAATCAGTCTTGGATGCTGTGGTGTGCGTTGGCAGACAATAACTGAAGAAATTATCGTGAAAAATTAAGAAATACAATTTCGCTAGTTCTAATTCTCCTTTGAACAAATTCTGTAAGATTACAAATGTGTACCAAAATGCACTGGAGATTGATAACAAAAATCCACTGCCCAATTCCTGAAATGGAGTATTTTCTTCTTGCTTTTAGGTATATGAAAACAATATAACTTTGTGGAGGCAGGAGGGGAAATAAGAGAAGTTTAACATTTGCAATTCTGCACATCTTTATAGCCTCAGCAGTACCTATTGCCAAGAGCCCTTTGCTGAGGAGTGTATTTCACAAACCACCGGTTAGAAGGCAGATGCCACATAACGCTCTGTTCTTTTAGATGGTATTCTAGTCAACAAATCATTTCCCCCCACACAAATGTTTTTATGTTCCTAAGCCACAAAGTATCTTACAGCCCACTGACCTAACAAGTTCTGAAACTGCCAAGTGCAATGGCTCATTCTGTGAAGGTGCTCGTCCCTGTTTCCACTGACCAGAAAGGTCACCTGCAGGGACCAACTCAGACCAGGGTACCCAATCTCTGGAAAACCAGAGTTAGATAAGCTGAAGTAATCACATGCACAATGTTGAATGACAAGGGCTAAAACACTGCAACGGTGACAGAAGGAGCACTAATAATGATTAGAAAGGCAGGAGCACTTATGGTAGGTTATGCCTGTTTTATTTCTTCTGGTAGAATACAAAGGAGACTGAAAAGATTGTTTTCACTGGGTCTCCTTTCTCCTCAGCCCTGCTGGCCTGTTCCTGGACACTGAAAGATTGCAACACTTATTTCACTGAGGCCTCAATACTCTAGCTTGACGGGTTTAATAGCTCTGTCATTGTCTTCTTGTCAGTGGACATACTCTCATATAAACTAGTGTGGATGAGACCCTATAATTTACATTTATGAAGTTTCAAACTATGAGCAGGTAGCTTTTTGATAAGTCCTGCGTATGAAAAAAATTCTAATGCCTGTGTGTTTATTTATATACATATATATATATATGATATATATAGGCATTTCTTAAAATGCCTACATTACTGCATTCAAGTCTTTAGACATTTTCCTAACAGGGAAGTTTCCTAAACCATTCAGCATGAAGTGGAATTTTGCTGATGACAAAATAAAGTCCAAGACTTGACTTCTAGGTCTAAAATGTCCTTGGTAGTAGAACCTATTTATGTACCATTGACTATACACAGTAAAATACTTCGCAGATATCCTCCCAAACCATTTTTTGAAAATGACACCTTGGAGTTCATTTTATTCACAGGCATATTTAGTTTTATGATAAAACCTCCATGCCTTACTTTTCTGTTGCAGGTTCTTCACACTGGGTAGAACTGTTAAGAGAATAGTCCCAAGTATGCCATACAGCAGACAGATTCAACTTTAATTAAGAAATATTAGAGTCCCCAATGTATTTCTGAACATTACACTGGTCCGAACACACCTTCTGGGAATTGTCTGAATTCCAATTAGTATTGTGTTTTCTTTGTAAATACCATAAACCAAACATCCTCCTCTCCCATGGAGATTGGATGTATGTTCCTAATACTTTTGACATTACATAACAGTGTAAATCCAGCTAAGCCTGTTATAAAACTGGTCTTTTTCAGCACCAACTTCAGCAAAAATGACCTTTGACATGAATCCCCCCTCCCTCCAGCAATGCTGAAGACCAGCTTGAAGGAACAACAGCAAAAAAATTAAAAGTAAAAATGCATCGCAACATGCAATACCTGTCAGCAGAAAAAAGAAACAGTAATTTGCATCTCAGCAGAGCTCACTGATAGCTTAAAAGTCAGACACCCCCATCCCTGCCTCTCCCGCATTATGCATATCACTGCACCTTCTTCATAAATAAATTATCTTTCCACAGATCACATTCCCTTACTGTAGTTAGTTATGCTCTGTATTGACATACAGCACAGTATTTTGGCTCAGATACTTTTATCATCATAGTTATGTCATATTTACAGCATTTGAGACCTTGCCAAACACCCTAGTAACAATGATCTCTTTAGCATATTCTCTCTGACCTCTGGGAATCTTCTCAGTTATATGCAGCATTAATAATCTGTGCAAACAATTTTGATATCCTCATGTGACACACATCAGTTTGCAGCTTTGTTTTAATGCACTGAACAGATTACATAATTTTCAGAAACCTTTAAGAGCAGAAATAGAGTTGGATATTCCAGGTAAGTCCTAATAACATTTACTCCTTGGAAAAAGTGCTGTAGGTTTGGCTTAAGTCCTCCTAACACCACCGGTTGCTCCAGCATGAGAAGTCACCTGCAAGACGTGCCCAGCCTCACCCTCTGAACAGCCACTGCAAGTCCTGACCACCCAGCTCATGACAAACAGCATCTCAACAGGCTGTCAGCCATTGGCTGAAATAAGGAGGTTCTACCTGAATATGAGGAGAAACTTCTTTGAGGGTGACAGAACACTGGAACAGGCTGCCCAGAGAGGTTGTGGAGTCTCCTTGTCTGGAGACATTCAAAACCCACCTGGACGCATCTGCTCTGGGTGAACCTGCTTTAGTAGGTGTGTTGAACTAGATGATCTCCAGAGGTCACTTCCAACCCCAACTATTCTGTGATTCTGTGACCCTGCACCTTACAGCAGGAATGCTGCAGCAGAAACAAACTCCAAGAATTTTGGATGCAGAGACTCAAAAAATTTCGTCTTCCACCCAACCCACAGTGTGCAGTTTTCACACCAATAAATCACAAGGCTCTATGTTTTTCTTTCACTAATACAAAGTCACCATAACCTTCCCAAGTTTAACAGCGTTTTGCAAGATGCCCAGTAGGATTACTAAAAGTAGAAACAGGCTACTTGATTTATGCAGTTATAGTAGGAATGCCTTCTCTGCTTTTCTGCCATCTAAACATACCCCCTAGCACAGAAGAATTGCTGGTAATGGCTAACATATCCCATGCTTTTCACTTAGCACTTAACAGTAAATATTTATAACTTATTTCACAGACAAGAAAGAGAAAACAAAGGGTATGTGAATTGTTGTCACAATTGTAAACTTGTAAATAAAACTCACCTGTGCCATTTTGAACATTAACTTTTTATGGCATTAACTGGAATTCCATCTATCATCTTCCAATTATATTTTTTTAATAGGGTATTTTTTTTAACAGAAACAATTGTTTATAGAACTGGTTATTAGAAGTTATAATGAAATATGCTGATATTGTAGTTACATTCTGATAATATGCCAAACACATTTAAAAGAAGCTTTAAGGATAACTCAACATCTCCAGTACTGTAACATACTAATTAGGCAAAGTAGATTTGGAGCATATTTTGACTGCTTTTTCACCTGAAGTTTCATATACTGCATTTAGGTTGTACTATCATATGACAACCAGGACTCACTAGCTGGTTTTCACAGCCAGTGAAAGCAAATGAAAGAAGATACTGTTTCATAAAACGCAATGTGCAAAGGAAATAGTGCTTCATATGGAGTATAGCCAGGCAGCAGACATACAGACAGGTCAGAGAATGAGATGTTTAAATGACCACCATCATCTGCAGGGTCAGACAGGATGGATAATCACGCTGCATGCTATTTGATCTCAAGTCAGTACAGAATTGCCCTTCGCAGGGCAGATTTAAATCTAACCTTCCTTCATAGGTGCAGTACGTGGACTGTTGACAGAAGGAGGCTACAAATATAATATTCATATTTTACACAGCAAGCTGCACATTTGACCTAGTAGAGGAAATTACAAAGAATTTAAATTTGGCTTCTGCAAAAGTAGTACATTGCTAATTAGTACATCTTCATTCAGCATTGTGCCTCTCCATCAATGCTTGCTGGCAAAATTAAGCCATTTGAGAAACCCTCTTCTGTGATAAAGCTTACATAAGATGCAACAAAATGCAAACAATTAACAACAAAACCATACAGTAGAGCAGAGCCTGGTAGCACAAGCCATGCCCTGTGGAGCTTGCTTTTTTTTTAGTTTTCAAACCATTAAGTCAGCTTAAGAACGGAATTTCTGGGATCAATGGTCAGAAGCATCTGGATCTCTGAGAAACCCTCATCTAGAAAACCATTTTTCTGTCAATTTTCTGTGAAAAGCAGGGCCCAGCATTAGCTAAATTATGCTAATTCTCAAATGAAACAAATGCACATATGAATGGCAGATAACACAGACATAAAATATCTTCCAAGAACATTCATATTGCCATTTTTCCCACAAATGAACTCTAAGGTTTTTTTTGTGTGTTTTTTGTTTGTTTCGTTGGGTTGTTGTTGTTGGTTTTTTAAGTGCTTATCTGGAATTCATTCCAACTTCAAAAATAAACGACAGATGTACTTTTTTAGACATTCTTCCCTTGCCAGGTATGCTAAGAACTAATTGAGACTGTGCTGCCACTTGGCTGGGTACATATGCCTAAATCTGTCAAAGGAAGCGTGCCCCAGGCAGTTCCTCTCCCACAGAGAGAGGAAAGGCAGAGCTGAGGGAACCGAACCTCTGCAGGTCGCAGGGGACCTGCCTGCAGCCAGAAATCTGTGCGCGGCACATGAAGTCGACTGTTCAGTGGGCTGGAGAGAGTCATGAGTCAGGAAAGGTGCCAGACGAGGGTGACAAATATTCTGTGCTGTCTTGCTCCAGAATCCTCAAAACCTTCAGAAAACTGGGGATACAATCGTGTGAAGGGCACTATTTGTACAATGCAGCATAGCATAAGGGCAGAACAAGCAGTTGTACAGTTAATCTCCAGGCAGAAAAAGCCACAATATGTTGGCTTAAGCACAGATGAGTTTAAGACATTCCAGGCCAAAACTTCACAGTTCATCGCACCTTAAACAATGCCAATAACAGTATCTGTGGGTTCTGCACTGTAAACTAGATCAACAAAATTATGCAGATTAAAAATATCCCAGCCTCCCTTTTCTTCCCCTTTTTTTTCTCCTCTTCCTTCTTTTCTTTCCTCTTCCTTCATTCCTTTTCCCTTCCTTTTCCTTTCAATCCCTCCATTTCCTTTTCTTTTCCTTCTTCTCTTCCTCTTTGCTTAATTTAGGTTTTTCCTTTTCCTTCCATTTCTCCCTTTCCTTTTTGTTACCTTCCCTTTCTCCTGTCACCTTTCCTGGATATTTTCAATCCGGGTCATTTCAGATACACATTTACACTCAGGCCTCCCCTTCTTACACTTGGATATACATACATACAGATAACTGTAATGTACTTGTATATATTTTCTGGTGCACCACCGTAATTACAGTGGGTTCCTCCCTGAGAAACTGTAATACTATATTCTGTGATCTGGAACAGATCACCTGATGTTGCTGTGAATTTTCCATTAGCTGAAAATTCTGGTGTAAACAAATGGACACGTCTTTTAGAAAAGGGGCAATGAAAATAGACTTAAGTTAACTTCTCAAAGTCCTTTCTGCAACCTTATTTTCCATGACGCCATCCTTCCAAGTTCAAAGCCAGAGGTACATGTGGAAGATTGACAAAATATTGTCTTTGAAGAAGGCATGAACATTGCCCGGTGGACACCAAGTCAGTGGAAGTGAGAGGCTCCCTGTATTTCCACATAGCACAGGCTCCCAGGCAGGGAATGTGCTTGCTAAAGCCAACCTGTCTATTTCTTCACTTACACAACTGCTACATTTACTTGCAAATTTAGAGAAGAAAACGTCAAAAGGTGATTACACATTGCAATTAACAGAAAAAACACCCACATTACTTTTAGTACCACTCATAACAGGTATGTATGTGGGAACATGGTATACTGAATTCCTCAAAGTCACAGTAGGACTATACTTGTCCACAAATTATATCTGACTTCCCGAGGAAATTCTTAACTTCTGGAACACAGTACTATATATTTAAAGTTATACTAATGAAGACTGCAGGTAGCATAGGCTGTAAGTTTAAAACACATGCAGCGCAGTTATTACTTTCAATTTTCTCATCACCTGACAGAAAACTGAATTACAAAACATTAAGTTCCCACTATTTGTGGAAACCCTTGCCATTGTCCTCAGGTTCCCTATCAGCAGAAGTAAGCTTGCTTACATGGTTTTAAACCGGTAGTTAATGAAGAGAGCCTTAGTCTGTCTCTGGATGGAAAGGCCAAGTCCAAGTTGAATGCTCTTGTCCCAAATCACAGGTAAGTATCACATGCGAGAGCAGAGCGATATTTGAAACCTTTTTAGGAAGTTTTCAAAGAGAGCCACCACTTGGGGAAAGCCCCAGGCACTGTCTAGGAGATACGCTGTTCTGAGCTAGGACTTACAGTTCTCTTGATTCTGGCCACTAACGAGATTTTCCATTTCTACAACACGTGAAAATTTTTTGTCTGTGATGGCAAAAGCGGAAAAGTAATTTTGAAAACATAGCTTTGTGAGATTCCTATCCCAGATGCCACTCTTGCATGGGTCC
Organism: Streptopelia decaocto; assembly: GCF_964273445.1. Lineage (NCBI taxonomy): Eukaryota > Metazoa > Chordata > Aves > Columbiformes > Columbidae > Streptopelia > Streptopelia decaocto. Next base: position 66,115,364 of record NC_138656.1, read on the forward strand.
ACTTTTTATCACATCAAAGGTTTCCCAGTCCCCTGGTTGGAATCACTACATCTATGGACTTTGAAACATTTAACTTCATTTTACTACCACAGCCTTCAAGGAGAGAATGAGTATTCTTTAAGTTTTTAGCTATTCTAATAATTTATTTGCCATGGCAGAACTGCTGTTTACAAGTGGTTTGAATGTCTGGAGTACTGCTTTTTGGATGGGTTAGTAGCAAAATCAACCATTTTCATCTCCCTAGAAGTGATCTCTGTAGTTAGAGTACTATACCATCTGTGGGTTGAAAGATTATCCATTTAGAACAGAGGAGGCTTATGCCTTCCAACAGTTGCTAACATTTCAAGAAGCAATGAAGGGACATATGAGGCTGGAATGAGGTTAATGGGTAATTTTACAGACACAGCTGCTCCTTGGAAACTCAATAGTACCAAAATGTCTCCCAAGAGGGCAATACTTTGATGCCCACTGGATTTTTCCAGAGAAGCACAGAGGAGCACCAACTTAAAAGCTGAGGGACAGACAAAACTGAGCGTGGTTACAAATGTATGCTTAGCAAAGGCCAAGGTATTTTGTGGATCTATTTTCTTAGTGCTCCATGTGAGGGATGGGTGAGGAGGATAAAGTAATCCTTGCAACCTCCTTCATATATAATGCAATGCAATTCTGTAGCTGCATTGAAGAATAGTATTACTTAGGAACTTGACTGTTTGGAAAAATGTAGCAACAGGAGTCCCAAGTTCAGAAAAGGGAAATGCAGAGTCCTGCACCTTGGAATTAATAACCCCATGCACCAGCAGACTGGGGACCAACCAGATGGAAAGCAGCCATGCAGAAAAAGACCTGGGGTCCTGGTAGACAGTAAGTTGAACATGAGTCAGCCATGTGCCCTCACAGCAAAGGTGGCCAACAGCATCCTGGGCTGCAGTGGGAAGAGTGAGTACCTGTTGAGGGAGGTGATCCCTCTCCTCTACTCAGCCCTGGTCAAAGCCACACCTGGCGTGCCGGGTCCTGTTCTGCTCTCTCCAGTACTAGGCAGACATGGACATACTGGAGCAAGTCCAGCAAAGGGCCATAAAGATGACTAAGGGATTGGAGCATCACTCCTATCAGGAAAGGCTGAGAAAGGTGGGACTGGTCAGCCAGGAGAAGGCTTAAGGGGGGATGTCATCAATGTGTACAAATAACCTGATGGAAGGGAGTGAAGAAGACAGAGGCAGATGTTCCTCAGTGGTATCTAGTCTAAGTGCAAGAGGCAAACTGAATGGAATAATATTTAAACAGAAGAAAAATGTTTTCAACCGTTAGGGTAACTGAACATTGGTTGCCCAGAGAGGCTGTAGAGTCTCCATCCTTGGAGATATTCAGAACCTGACTGCACACAGTCCTGAGCACCCTGCTCTAGCTGAGCCTGCTCTGAGAGGGAGAGCTGGACTAGACAGTCTCCTGGCAATCCTGCCAACCTCAACTATTCCAGAATTCTGTACAAAACTAGGTCAATCTTTACAGAAGCCATCATCTTACCTTAATGCACAATGCAGTGAAAATCTGAAGTACAGGAGGCTAGAGAGAGCTACGGAAACTTTACTGAAACACCAATCAGACAGCTTTAACTAAACAAACATCCTGCATTCAGCTTACATAAAGCCTTTTCTTTGTAGCAAAATGTGAATTAGACAAGCTCAATTATGGTCTTTGTAAATATCCCTATAAAGACATTTTTAATGATTCCTTAAGCTAAAATAAATAACCTCAAAATCCACCAACATTACTCTGCTTCTAGCATCTAAATAAGAATGAATTATCTGTGTTTAAAATATAAATAAAATACCTGCACTGCTAGAAGCTAACTGAATATCCACCCACCTCTATTCACTGCAAACCTGATCTTTAAAAAGGTGTGTGTGGGAAGTCATTCCAATTGAATTCCTTACCACCATGAAAGCAAATTAAACTTGAGGCAATAATTTTCACTCTAATTACTGATATCCTCTAGAGTAGAACACCCTGCCTTCCCTAACACATAGATTATACTAAAAATCAGTGCACTGAAGAACAGAAGAGGAAATGAACAAGGAACTTGAAAAAATGCCTTATTATTCTGGTCATCATAATAAGTGAATGACTTCCAGGTGCATTTCATGCCAGGCTGAAAAACGCAAATAACATTACAGGTTTTCTTTTGAGAAAAACAAAGCTGATTGAAAAAAAAGCTGATCTGATACCAAAAAAAGTTGCACATTATTGCTGCAAATGTGATGCCTTACTAGAGGTAGTTAGAATTACTTTTGCATACTTTAAAGCATGAATTAGTGACAAGGGAACAGACTCTGTACTGAACTGTATGTTGAGCCTGACATAATCTTCAGTTTATGGAGGACATCAGCCCATCGACCTCCAGCTCTAGGTTTCCTCACTATTAAAACTACAACTTTTATTTTGTTTTCAATCATAGCAAACCTTTAATAGCAATTTCTGAAAAGTACATGTCAAGCATGCTCAGGCTAACTCCTAAGCTACACAAGGCCAACAATTTAAAATGAAGATGCTTAAAAATAGTCAGAACCTTGAGTTTCCATTTAGTAATTAGAGGTGGCATCTGTCCTGTGAGTTAGGTCATGAGTCTTAACTAGTTGATCAGACATACTTTGCAGAACGGTTTTTGAGAGAAGTCCACCACTCTGCCTCTCAGGCTGCTTTAAGAATGCATCCCTAAATGAAGAGCTCCAAAGATTATTAACAATAAGAGGACCAAAATCTGGTGCTTAAGTCTATGGCTTTGAAAAGTTCCCCATTAAAAAAAAGTAGTTTTGACTTCCAGAAAAGTGTAGCAGCTACAAAACCCAGTGAGACTGAGTGAAAGAAAAACTTGTCTCCTTAAAAACAGGTCTTTTTTAAAACTTAAAATGACTAATTGTGGATTTAGAAGCCTAAGGTACAGGTATGTAAATATTTTGAACTTTTATTTTTTAAAACAGGCTTTTCATCCTTACTAAATCAGAGAATCTTGGTGAGTAATGCTATCCCCATTGCTATTTTGGTACAGAACTATGAATCACCTCTAATATTAAACTCATCCATTCTGAAAAATGCCAGATTACCATGATTTGCTCTGGCACCAGCATAGTGGCATGAGTGTCAGCCACAATTATATAGCAGTTGGACCATGGACATTGGGATTTTCAAGGGCACAAATAGACTCCTGCTGTTCAGTTCCATATAACTACTTGTGGACAAGCATCACCTAATGACTTGCTGGTTTTGAAACTCATCTTAAATAAGAAGTAGAAGCTACCATGCCGATAAAGTCTCCTAAGTCTCTGTCCTTGTGGAATATGTCAATATTGTGAAGGGAAAATGAAAAGCTGTCTTGGAATCTTCAAGTAAAAATGAAAGCTGCTGTTTCTCGTAATTTTGCTGGTGTGTCCCAGTAACTAGTTCAGGCATCTTGTGCCCCTCCTCTCTTCTAAAGCTCAGTGTCTCAAGACCATCCTCTCCTAGCATATGCCAGACACACTCACTGAGCCAGCATCAGTGCCCTTGTTAATAATGTGTTATGAGAAACAGGACCTAGCTGAGCAAAAAGAGCTTGAAGCTCACAAGTAACACTGCCAATCCTGGGTTTGAACAGTTTTTTGTGGCAGATTCAGGATCGGTCTTATCACTATGTCCACATGTGTATTTTTAACTGCTTCCTTATACGAGACAAAAGCCTTGCACCAGTAGTTCTTGGCAGCAAGTCACAGCCCAAATAACCTCCCTCCTCTGCTTCCTCATCCAAGAACTGGTGCATTTTCAAAGGCACCCTCCTGGAAGTCAGCAACTGGCTTAAGACTACAGAGTTCCACAGTATAATTGCTCTGGGTCCAAAAAAAGAAAAATATCAACTTAAAAGCATTTAAACAACAGCAGTGGGGTAACATTTCTTCACATTTATGCATCACCTTTCACTCTGGCAACTCAAAGCTGCTTATACATTACAGAAGGCAAGTTTCACTGAATTCTTGTGAACTATTTACCTACTCTGCACAGTAGTAAACCAAGGCTGTCAGAGGTGCCAGGGACTTGCCTAAGGACCCACTGCTGGAAAACAACAAAAAACTCGACAGATTTAGAACTTACAATAACCTCAAAGATGGTACAGTTATTCCAACAACATTTTCTGTTTGTTTGTTTCTTTTGGACAACCAAAAGCAGGAATTAATCAGAGTCCCACATCAACTGATGCTGCCAGTATTCTTTATAATTCAGATAATGGTACAATTTTTTTAAACAGTTGTTAATGTTTTCATAATTTTTATTATTATTATTTTTTTACATCGCCTCTCTTGGAAGTTGAAAAACACAATACATTGAGATTAACTATGTCCTTGGTCTCCTCACTAAAGACTCTACAGTAATGTGTTACGGGACAAGAAGATAATCATCTCAGTGCCCCTGCAGTTTTAGTTGTTGTGATTTTGCAAGCGTCAAGTGCAACACAGTAGCAAAGAATGTTGCTGCTGCGGAAGGGGCTTTTTTCAGGTCTCCTTGCTCTCAGAAGCTTGATGTGTTTGTCCCTGCCATCTACTCCACTTGGCAGGTATTACAATTGCTAAATTTCATACCAGGGCTCATCAAGACAACATCTCCAACATGCTGCACAACATAGAAGAATGAATATGTGCAAGGTCTGTACTTACGCAGAAGTTGTCTGCATGTCATGCCAGCTTTTGCTGAAGTTCTGCTTCAGTTCATTCATCAGACTCACGCCAAGCTTTTGTTTAATTTCAACCAGGTGCTTTTCTTTGGCTGCTAGCACTTGCCGCAAAGTTGAAATTTCATCCTCTAGCTGAGAGACACAAAGAGGGAGGAGAAAGGAGTTAGCCTGTTCCCACAGAACGACAAAAACATACTATGTCAAGAGATTTAAATGATATTCACAGAAACTTGCATTTTTCCTAGGTGACTAGAGGGATTCAAGTGCTTGGACAGATCACAAAGACATGTCTAGAACAGAGCTGACATTACATTAAATGAATGTCTCAAACTGTGCCACCTATGTGCACCATCATACACATGCAGCTGATAAGGGACAGAATTCTCCAGCAAGGAAATGACTATTGAGCAACTTGACCAAGATCTGCCTTAGGGCATTAGGAGACTCAAGTATCAGCTTTCCATTCACTCATAAAAAGGGAATGGGCAGAACAAAAGATGACTGGATAATTCAGGCAGATATCTGTCTTTGAATGCACAGGGTTTTAACTTCATATTTGCAGCTTTTTAGTCTTGCACTCAGGAAAAAAAAAATAGATGCAAATTCTTAGGAGAAAGTTAAAAAAAAAAAATCAGATTATAACATATGACTTGAGAGTATCATAAAAAGTTGTGTTCTTGTCACATGAGTTTTATCTACACATTTTAGGCCATACATATTTCAAAACAGTAAAATAAAAATATATAGCAGATGGACTGTTAACATGAAAGAACAGGTCCTACCCAAAGCATAGAGTCATTCAAGAGACACAGCAGATTAGTCTTTTCAGAGCTTCTAGTCATTAACCCAACTGTGCAAAGCTGTAAAGACACCATTCAGCCCAAACAGAGGAATACAATTCTCCCTGCAGCGGATGTGATTTCAAACACTCAAACCAAGCCAGCAGTTTTAGCAAGGCAAGGACCAGAAGCTCTGACTGAGAGGAGGGGCTGCTGGGTCAGCCTGCCCCTGGCTGAGCATCCTCTGTCTCCCTGGCAGCCCCCAGGGATCAGGGGTTTGTGTTCCTCCCCTAGAACCTCCCAAGCCAAGTACACCAGCAGTGCTCAGAGGCACAGAAGCTAAAGAGGGCAAGTGACACCAGAGCAGCTGCCTTTCACTTCAGGTTCAGAAGTTCCCTTACCAACTGTGTACCTTCCTCCATATGCTAACAGGGTAACATATGGCAGTGTATCTGACATCCATATGTTAAGTTCCCTGGGACCACAGTCTCCGTACGATTTAACTCCATGGGCTGCAGGGAACAAGGCAGCACCAGCTGAATCAGTTGCTATATTTAGCACATCAATACCAGTATTATTTTTATTTTACACACACATTCTGCTTCCATGTAAAACTGGCTGAAAGCTCCTTGTTCTTAAGTCTCACCCTTTAATCCCTCAGCTATCAGTTTCTCTTTCGTCACTACATGCTATCTTAATTTTTCAAGCAGATCAGGAATTAAGCAGCTAGACTATGAACACAAAGCAAAAAAAACCCAAAAACCTGAGTGAAGTAAACACCAGTATTCACCAATGCCTGTGATGCCAACACTTCACTGGTAGAATACACAACAATTATTATTATTATTCCTTCCATATCCTTTATGCTCCATTATATTCCTAACCTGCAAAGGAAATGCTGTCAAGAGGCAGCAGGAGCTTCTCTTCTGAGAGCATAAATGGTTAAATGCTTACAGAAAGAAGAAATCACAAATGTCAGCATTACTTGAGTGGCAGTTCAGAGCTCCCTTTAGTTGTTTCCCACCCACAGCAAAGCCCCTAGCGCACAAGTCTGCCTGAGTAACGCTGCTAAAGAACTTAACTTAAACCAATACCAATATACTTACATGTACTTAAACATTAATGCTTTCCATATGGGTCAGCACTAGCCTGATCTTTAGGTACCTGGATATGTAAACATTTGAGGGAATCTATTAAAATTACTTTCCATCTGTTCTGTTGAACAGACACCTAAAGCTGTAAAGCCCTAAGCAAGAATTAACCATGTGCTCAATGGCTTAAGCATGAACAACATTTTTTACTGTATTAGAAGTTACAAATTTTCTTTAGAGACCAGAGTCTGGCTTTTATTTGACAAAATCCTCCTCGAGTTCCATCATTTTAAAATAATGGAAGATACAAAACCCCCTCAATTGCTCACACATCAGTGATTGAAGACTGAAGTAGGCAGAAAGGATTAGAGACTTACAGTGGGATCCTGAAAAGCATTTAAGTAGGTTACATACCTAACTCCCATGGAAATCAGCCATCACCTGCTTAGGCATTTTTGAAAAGTCCACTGTTATAAATGCAGACTCCATTATGGAACTGGTCTTAAGTCAACTGGAATACAAGCTTCTAGTTGTCACACTTTCCTTCTAAGTGAGACAGAATCCAGAGAACAGAGATGCATCATACAAAGTTCCCTTCTCCCTTTTTTGTGTGCTTAGGAAACAGAGTTTCTTTCCTCTATTATTGTGCGGGACGTGCAAAAGTAAGGAGAAAAGCTAACCACCTTAGACACTACAATTCCCATGATGAGCTTACATAAGTAACATGTAAATCACACAAAGCTGAGACCCCAGGAAAAAATACACAACTACAGACTGTTTTGATTATTTTAGGGTAAATTGCATGTTTTCAGAGGCTGAGCATGCTTTTAAGATAGTGGCCTGCCTGAAAAAAAACACTGCAGTAATTCTCTCACATATAACCTTTCCCACTTTTTCCAGTAGACACTCATATAACAGTGCATAAAAACAAGCCAGAAAGTACTTCTTCAACAAAACTGAGCATTCTGGATAAACAACTGTTAATAAAAAATTATGTCAGTTGGTATTATCTATATTCTGAGATACACACAGTACTAATGTGGAGGTGGAAAGATTCAGCTATTGGTTGGAATAATACTGATGAATGGGTTGAATGGTAAACTGAATAGTGAATTGAGTATTTATTATGCTTGGTTTAAGGATCAAGGCAGTAAGTGATTAAAATATTAAGGGGCCCCAGAGAAAACAGAAGCCAGCACAGTCAAATGTGTTCTTCTAAGAAAGATTAAGCATCCTTTTTCCCTACCACTACACCACCCAAATATGTAGTGCCCTGGCCTGGCTGTTTGCTGAACCAGGTAAAAGCCATCACAGGAAAAAACAAGCGATATTTTAAAGCCAGATCAGTTCTCAGATCCAGTGCAGAGAGGTGCTCAAGTGGGCACAGTTTGCAGGGCAAGAACAAGTGGCTGGAGATGGAGAAGCAAGGAAGGCAGCGATTCGTGGAAGCAGTGCAAACTGGGAACAAACATGCAGTAACACACATAGCTGAACTTAGAACCTGCACATCAGCTAGAAAGCCTGTAGATCAAAACAGATAGCTGATTTTGTGAAGGTAGGGTGGGGGAAGGCAGCAAGGAGTAAATGACTGTTTTGATGAGCATAATGGAAGGACAACTGACAGCAGTGAGCTAAATAGCTCAAAACCTCAGCCCCCGTGATGACTCAAGAGTCATTGTACCATGCTCCTTATACAGAGGGAAGAAGGGATGAAAGGAGGAAAAAAAAAAGAAAAAAAAAAGTAATCTGTTCTGCTAACAAGCTTCTGGCCTTACCTAAAGTTTTCTGCAATTATTCCTAAGTGTCAGACACACCTCTGTTAATTCAAATGACCATCAGAAGTTTCTGTAAGAGCTACTCATTTTACTTGCATTGTAGAAATTCCAAGGCTCGATTAGAGTCAGAGCCCTGCTCTGTTAGCCAGGCTACAAGAACAGAGTTAGTTCACACTCGGAAAAGCTACCAGTACAAAGAGAGTACTGGCAGAGGAATAGGAAAACAGCATACAAGAAACCTGTCAGAAAAACAGCAGTGCTAGTCCCCCTCCTAATGTCAGGGGGAGAAGGAGGAAGAGGAAGAAGGCAAAGAATATATACAGCAGATACACAACGCAGAGGTGGAACATATTTTTTCTGTTTAAATACATGCACAACAGGTGCTCACAACGGCTCCCCATTATATAAACTATTAAGTGATTCCAGCACTAAGGAAGCTTTGAACCTTTCAGAACAATAAGAAGGGTGCTTGTTCCCACAGGCTCAAGCAGGTATTACCTAACACATAAGGACATGGAAGAAAACAAAACCACCACTGGAGGAGGAGAGGGGGCTTGAAAGTAAAGACTAATAGCTTTTCAAAAGGAAACATTAGCCAATTCCCCCAAAGGTTTCTTTCTGATGGAGCCAAGGTCTTACACTTTTTTTACAGTCTTTTCTGAGAACCATAAGCCTCATTTAAGTTTAGACTTTATTCACTCTAAATTCAAGTTTTCCAAACCTCTCTTAGGATAATTATCAGGCTTATTCTGTTTTTAAGCATAAGCTGTGTGCCAGTAAACTGCTACAAGCAATTCAGAAAATAATTTCTAGGTCGGCTGAGATCACAGTATTTGAAAGGCAATCTCTCACTCATGTGTTGGTACATGAATTAAAGCATTTCTACCATCAGCCATGGAGAACTCTATGCTCCCATAGAAATCAGCAAGCAGGAAAAATGCCCAGAAACTCTTGAGATTAATTATCTTGAGAGAGGCATATCATTCTCAGATGGTTGCAGGAAGTTCTTTTCTTCTTCCTTGTTTCCATCTGCCTTTAAGTCCCTTTCACCAGAAAAGAGAAGAGAATCACAGAATGGCTGAGGTTGGAAGAGACCTCTGGAGGTCATTGGGTCCAACCTCCCTGTCCAAGCAGGGCCAGGCACAACCAGTTGCCCAGGACTGTGCCCTGACGGCTTCTGAGTATCCCCAAGGACGGAGACTCCAAAATCTCTCTGGGCAGCCTGTGCCAGTGCTTGGTCACTCTCACAGTGAAAATGTGTTTCCTGATGTTCAGAGGAATTGTCTTGTGTTTCAGTTTGTGCCTATTGCCCCTGTCCTAACAAAAAGCCAATCATGAACATCCCAACTCTTACCGCTGTGTGATGAACTGAACATGTAAAGTTTCAGCTTCCTTCTTATTTACAGATGTGACAGGATCAGCAAAGAAGTAAAGATTAACTAGCAACTCAGAAACACAAGGCTTGAGAAAAAAAAAGTGAAAAAACAAACTTTTGATTTTTGTTTCACTCGAAAATCCTAATCAGCACTGAAGGTAAATAACATGGGAGTCATTAAGAATGTGACTTCTTAGAATATTTAATATTGCAACTTAATGTTAATTTGAACATTTCTGTTGTATGAAAGACAGGGATCAATCTCTGCAAAAGAACTGTCCTTTGGATGCACCCATTCTATGTGCAGCAAACCCTTCACAGAGCACTACAGAATAATTACAAAGGAATGATTTTTCCCTAGCCAGTTTACACTTTGAGAGTATATGCTCAAAGTCCCAAATTTTGGGTTTCCTACTATTCAAATGGGTTTTTATTTTGTTCTTGCTATATGATGTTTCCAACCTACTGTCTTAAAAACTCATTATTTCAATTAAGACAGAAACAACTCCCCCTCTTCATACAGCTGTGATTTCTGTTATTTGTCTCATATTTAAAATAAGTAAATCCTCACTTTTTCCCATTCTCTCATTTTCCATTTTGGAATGTCACTTCTGTTTCTGCACTATTCAGCAGCAGTAACTAAAACTGAATCTACCCTCCTACTGCAGACCAAATCTAAACAATCTCTTTAATCTTTGTAATACAAAGACCACATGATTCATGTATCTTTCCTCCCATCTCCTTGTTAGTAAGTATTATTTTTAAACCTCTTCATGGTGTCATGGCATCTCCTGAAGTTCTTCAATTAAATGTACAAAAATATAATGCTCTCCTAACACTACAGTGCCAAAGCAAACAAAAATGTGGTGACATTACTGTCTCAACATCATCAGTCTCTTCTGTAACCATCATCATCAGTTTTTCCTTTGAGCATCATACAAATCATCTTTTCCATCAGGTGTTACAATCACTGTAACAACAATAACACAGATCTAATAAGAACATCTTTCATTCTTTTAAAGGAAGGTTTAGAAATAAAGACACGTCTCGACCAGAATTGTAAGGTATATTTAACTTTCTACAATCATCAAGTAGAACACATTTTATCTTCAAAAAATATCTAAGGAAGCAAATTGCTTCACACTATTGCAGCCTAGAATAATTTCACTGAAAAGGAAGAGCATACCTTCATATGATGTGTACTTCATCCCACAATATATTTCAGTTTAAGGAAGTAGAAACAGTAACACTCACAGAAATCCAAATTAATTACCTTGGCTAGCTCAATCTTTAACTCTTCTTTTTCTTCTTCAGAAATCATACTGGTGAAATCAACATCAGTGACCACATCTTCATCTGCTTCATGCAAAGACTGGGTTTCCAACAGGCCTTAAAGTAAAAAGGTCAAGATAACCATTACCAATTATTTCAGCTCTGATACTGATCTCCCCTAAAATCTAAAAATGATACAATATTCACCTGATAGGAAGACAAAACAAAGCAAAACAGAAACAACAAAGAAAAACAAAACAACCTTTTCCTGCTAAAGGTCATTTGGATTCTGCTCCTCTTTGCTTCTGAAGAGTTATTGGAAGTATCAGATGGTAATGTCTGCACAGAAGCAATTTAATATGTGAAAGCACCGCTCATCCCAGAAAGCAATCAGCTTGGACCCCACCAGGCCCCGATATGCCATTTCCATGCTTCTAACAATGCAGAAGAAAAAAAAAGGAAAAGAAAAATAAAAATGATTTTTTTTTTTTCAAAATCAGAACGCTGGTTAACGTAGATCACTTAGATCACTGATGTGAATAGTGGCAGTAGTAACCTGAGCAATATAGGAAGTATATTAGTGAGCCCAATTCACTTTAAAATCCCTCTGATGGCAGTAATCTGAGAACCTTCAGATGTAGCCAGTCTGCAGAAGCAGATGCCACATCTACTGTTTGAATTTCCTGAATGTCAGAGGGCAGCGTACCTTGATCGCTCAGTCTAAGCCTGTGAAGGGTGAACAACTAGACGGGATCTCCAGTTACTTTCTTCTGCATGTCCAAGGCCAAGATCAGTTTGTATCATAACCAAGATAAGCACATAAAAGTTTGCAAGACCTGGGCCTGCCTGGTATAACATATACAGAAAAAAACAAAATATAATCTATATCCCAGTCATTCAGTAAAGAGAAGAATGATTGCTTTCTGTTATCTCGTGTTTTCAATTGTGTTGTTTGCAGACCGTGAAGAATGAGAGGCTACTAAAGGCTGGAACTGCAACATTCTCTGTCCTTTGAAACTTGAAGTTCTCAGTCTGTTTCTGTTGTGCCAGAAAATTCTCCTCCAGGCTAAATCTGGGATGACTCTTTTGCCTATATTTCAGTTTTTAGCAAGGTAATCGGCCATCTCAGCTGACTCCTGACATCTGTATACTGCTTAATACAGAAGAGTACAAGTTCTTTACCAGGTCCAAATAGGCCTGTATACTATATTACATAGAAATTAGACCTTAACTTTGTTAAGTTTTGGCAGTAGGAAATAGATGTTACAAGCAGCAAGTCTGGAGTATTCAATAACTTGAAATTGAGTGCTTAATATTTTCACGTAGAAAGCAAAACTCCCTCCAGCTTTCTGTCATTTCTTCCACCTAGAGTCCCCCAGCATACCTGGGTTTCCTCCTATGTAACTGAACAGAACTGATTTGATTCACACCACCAGCTTTACTGCAGAGCACAAGCCTTGTTCATTACAGCCTCCCCTGAGTGGGAAGATAAAGAGCAGTAACACGGGGGCTGAAACCCCACCTGGCATCGTACTCAAGAACAGAGCACAATCATCACGCACAAAACCTATTAAAAACCATGAAAGCACACTGAAGTACTTGATACCTTAGCTATTACCCAAAAACCAGCTTGCCAGGAAAACCTAGATTGCTGAAGTCACAACAAAAGAAAAGCACATTTATTCAGTAGAAATGCTCCCAAATCACCTTTATTAACACCCCTCCGCCCCTAAACACATTTGTTATTTGGTATTTGTTTGAGGATTAATAGTGTTGCTATGGAAATCAGGCTAAACTTAGTCCCCACGGTCTTGAAAGCAGTCTCTTTTTTGATGGATAGAGGAGCAGCAGTGCAGGGCAGCTCTTGGAGATGCCACATACTATCTTGGGGGCAACACCCTTAAGGCTAAAAACTCTTAAGGAGAAAGTCTTGGAGTAGATGTGAGATGAGGTGGTCTTGAAGCAACTGATGCTTGAGCTAAAATGAATTTGTGTTCAAGGGACAGCATTAGTTTCGGATTGACTATGTGAAGAGGCCAGAACTGCTAGACAATGTTAGATAGAGATGGAAGCTATAATAACACGGGCCAAAATCACCAAAGACAACTGAGTAACACTTAATTAGACCAAACTGTCAAGTTCAAACTTCAAGATCCATTCCAAAAGAGCACACACATGTCAATCTTCTGCACGATCCTCTGCAACCTCATCCAGTGCCAGTCCTAATCCTTATCTCTTGCTTCTCGTCTAAGTCCTCTAAAATCTAGCCACTTTATAGATCTCAGTCCTGGACTTCACTTTCTGCTGCCATTCTGCTGTGTTGTAGACCACTGGGCCAGGTCTATCAGCATGGGTAGGAAGTTTCAGGTCTAGTGCTAGGTCATCTGAACTCCTCAGTCTCTTTTCCCCACTTGAGCAACAGAAACTCATTTATTGAATCTGACCTGAAAGGGTCTCTTCACCAGTGGCTGGGGCTACCCTTACAGACTACTTCTCTAATTTGCCTGTCTCAGTCTTCAGCATAGGAAAGGGAAGAATAAAAACTTGAACATGTTAGGAAGAAAACAGGCTTCCCAAGGCTTCCCATCTATTTACGAAAACATAAAACTCTGTCCCTCTTATTTATATATATGTAATATAGCATCTACAATTCAAGCCATTGCACAAAGAAGTATGCAGATAAGGTTCCCAAGACTTGGTTCTTCTTAACCTTGTTTTTTTAATGTGCCTGGAAGTCAGCCAACTACCACCACACAAAACCATAGGAAATTAGGCTATCGACGTTCTCCTACTCCTAAGACAACTTGTTAGTTTTGCAGTCTCCAAGGAGAAAAGGAACCTGCAGCAAAATTCACAATTCACAAACTGGTAACGATTTTGGTAGTAAAACAGCTCCTATCGCTGGTATTCCTGTTCTCAAAATGTTCTCCAATCTTCTACTCTATGCAGGAAGCACAGCCTCCTCTCGACCTTCCCTGCAAGGTCCTTTCAAGCAGGCAGCCTAGGAAATACATCTTTGAGGCACTGGTTAGAGATGCACCAAGTACAGAACCATAACAGAATACAAGAGCTCAGTAGGATTCCTGATATATCTTGAATTAACCACATGAGTAATTCTGTAAGAATCAAGGAACAAGGTAAGATCCTACTTAGTGTGTTTAATCTAGCTATACATTTTCTTAAACACACTTAATCTAATAACTCAGAGAAACACACACAAGGATGGGTCAATTCAGCTAAATGTTAGAGGGGAGTCCTAGAATACAAGTATTTTCCTACACTATATAGAAGAGTGACAGATTTAGGCATCTAAAAGCCAGAATATTAAGATAACACTGCATTTTTATACTTTAACATGTACATTCAATTCCAAAAATTACATACTTCACCCAGGAAAAAGAAATCTGCACTTCAGCAATGCAGACATTAATCTGCTTGCGTGTACAGACACTCAGTTTATATATACAGCTGCTGCAGCTGAGCAGGTAGCACAGCTCTTCTGTTAGTTTTACACTTCTTTTGGGGGGTAGAAGAAACTTAAGGAGTTTCCAATTCACTTGGAATTAAATATATCTACATAATATATATCTATACAGATAATTATACACAATCATAATGTATTACAGTTATATAAATTATCTGTAACTTCTCACAGGAAATAAAATACAGAATGACATTTTGATCAGATGTCCAAGGCAAATCTTTCCTGCAGCACTAGCATATGATGACCTTTACAGTGCACCTCAACTTTCATTTGCTGACCTCTATCCAAAACCCATCTTTTCCTTTAAATTTAGGCTGTCTTAAATAATAGTGTTCAAATTGTCATCAGCAGCTTATTAAAAGAAGCTTGTTGGGAAGTTGTGAATCTGGTCAGGTCACATTTCAAGGCTGTGTTTTCCCAACAGCCTACTGAAAGTATGGGGAAGCTGTAAAATTAATTTAAGACATTATTTCTCCTAATTTACAGAATAAGAGAAAATACTTATTACTTACTGACTCTCAGTTAAGGCCCTTTCTGACAAAATACAGTGAGCATTAAATTTCAAAGTGAAACATTTCCCAATGGCTAAATTAGTTTTCCATATGAAGTGATAAATATGTTCCTAGTCCAAATCATTACTGCCAAGTTATGAACAGGCTTTATGTGCAGGCAACCCTCCAGTGCACTTTATGGGATGCTCAGTTACGTAACCTGGCAACACACAGGTAGCCATTCTGGGGGAGAGAGTATTTTTGCCTAAAGATGCATAGGTATTAGTCATGTACTATGGAAGGTTTGGTCACTTTGGGAAGGAAGTTGCACAAGTAGCTGAGATATTTTCAACAAGATTAACATAAAATCTTTGGTAGAAGAAGAAAGGAAAAAAAGAAAAAAAGAGGAAAATATAAAATAAAAGGTCGGTCTGAGGTTCCCAATGCTCTTCCTTTTCCTGAGTAGTATGTATGTGCTTCTTCATGGAGGAATCACATTCAAGCTGCATTCCCTGCTCCCCTTCCCTACTCTTCTCAGCAACACTTAAGATCATGCCTTTTTTCTATCTGGTCAAAATCAGAAAATCTGGAATTGTGATGGTTATTAAAACTGTTCAGATACACAGCTGCTATGATTTCAGAATTATACCAATATCCAGGTGTGGCATTGGTAACTAACTTTTCACCCATTTAGAATAGCAGTTTACTTGTTGGGTGGGTGTAATATAGGTGTTGCAAGCTTCCCAGAATGAGAGAGGAGCTTCATCCAATAGATTACCAGCCATCACAAGAACCCACTGCTTGGGTGATGTTCTATATCTCTTATATCTTTTACTAACAGCACCATATTTTAGGCATTGACCTCCATGTATTCATCTGAAATACAGGTTTTCCAAGTTTCATTCAAGCAGGCCACTAACAGATAGGATGTGAGCATAAAGCCCACACACCACCACTTAATAGCATCTATTTTTGTCCTCCTCTATTTTATCCAGATTAAGTCAATTCTGTTTCTCCCAAATTTAATTTGAGTTGCTGTGCCTGGTGCCCAGCAGTTCTCTTCCACTGAAAAATCACACAAGAGGCATCAATGGAGCAGAAGCCATCTCAGAACCCGTTCCATGAACTTCCCATCCCTCATTCTCCATGGTCAGCTGAAGAGCCTATGCCTTTGTCCCCGCTTCTTCCAGTTGTACTCGAACTCAATCCAGAAGCTCAATCAAGATGTAGCTCTGGGATGGGCCATCACAGGACTCTGTCCAGAGACAGATGCAAGACCCAGCCCACCTCCCTCATTATGTCTTTGAGACAGCCCCTCTTCTTGTAGCCTAAAATGGCTGGGGACAAAATATGAAGGTCCCTTCATAGTCTCATGCAACCTTATATTCCTACATCAAATGACACTAGGAATATACTCATGTGTAACTCACTTATCTTCCACAAACAGGCAGAATAGTGATAGTCTGGACATACATTACTTCAAAAGAAAAAAATAAAAGCTCCCATAAATAACGGGAAAGCATATAATAGGTATAAAGCAGTGCAAAGAGCTGTTTGGCTTTTACTTTAAAGGAAGTTTTAGTACTTACTGTCACATATAATTAGGTAAAATATGCAGGAAATACGAAAAGTGGGATTATCAGTAATTAGGAACTGCAAGTCATACAGAAGGATCCAACTTGAAACAACTCAGCGAACAACCCTTTGTATGAGGATATTTATACAGAGAAAGCAGGGGGTGGATATCTGAGGGAACACATTTAATGTGATCTTCTGAAAGATTCATATGATAAGATAATACAACAACCGTACAAGGAGTTCCAGTGTGCTGAAACACTTCACAGGCATTTTTGAGTTTTCTCTCAAAGTTCATGGTAGTTGTGGCTGAGGCAAGTAACTCAAGTTCTACGGTCTGCTGTTAAATCTGATTTAATGCAAAAAACTGTTTCAGCATTGATATCTACCTGTGTGTATGTTTGCTAGTAGAACTGTAGGGATGACAATTAAACAAGCCACTTAGAAACTACAGGATCTCTAATTATCCAACAAAACTTAAATTAATCAAAGAACACAATTATAAAATCCAAGACAGATTTTTAGACTCATTCATGTATCTGAAGTTTAACTGGATAAAGGTGTTTTAAACCAGTGCTTTTTATGTATTTTCTCTGTATTCATCTCAGGCTCATATTCTAGAGCATTACATATCAGGCTCATTTTTGTATGTTGACCTTGCTAAAAGAAAAACAAACAAAACCCCACCAAACACCCCACACTATTGGCAGTGATGTCTGTTGAAATAACCATAAGGACAGCAAAATTAAAGGCAAGAACACCATGTTTTTGCTCATGTACGTTCTCTGACATTAATTTCAGGGAAATGTATAGATGATCCTTTATTCTAACAAAACAGTAGGCATTGACCCTTTTACTGCTCTAATTTTTTGTTTCTCAACCACTTAAAAATATCATGCTTACCTTGTTATCTAACATTCATACCAAATAGTGAGAAAACATCTTCTAATTGTATAACCATTGTAGTAAACAAAATGACATTACAGCTTCTTTTGCCGTGTTGTTATATTGTAGGTACCAGCATAGGAGAGGAACAGAAAAACTGTTTATTTAAAATTGGAAAACACTTGTTTACAAATTTAAATTGCAATTAAGTCTTCAAAGGGATGAAGTGGTAAACAGAACAAAGCAACTGTCCAGACATTGCATTAGTGCCTTTGATCTTCTTTATAATGTGGTCTTAATGCCAGACATAGAGATTAAAGGGGAAAAAAGGGACTAGAACCATGTACAGTAAATAACTAAATTGATCAGAAAAACTATTAAAAATTGCAAGGGTTTCCAGTAACATTTTTTCTACTCCGAAATTATTATGGGAGGTTTCACCTAGAAAATAAGGTACTTGAAGGAAGATCTTCCCTTCTGTGTTTGCTTCTAACTGTGGATTCTGAACTGCTTGAGTCTAGAAACTACCATACAGCCAGCCTTTCTCCTAGAGGACTTTGAACTCAGAAGAGAAGGAGGTTGATTTTGAAGCTATGATTGGAAAATAAAACCTGAGGCTGGGTTCATCTTGGTTCAGAGAGGGTAGAACTCAGGACATACAAGTTATGTAGATCAAAAGTGTAAACAGTAAAAAAAAAAAAAAAGGTAGATTCTACCTCCTATGACCATGGGAGCTCAATCTTCTTGTTTTCTCTGAGTATACTCCTTGAAAGAGAGATACAGATGCACAAGTATCTTCATTTCCTCTCTCCACTGGGCTTTGAGTCAAGGGTGGTGTCACGGAGAAGGAGGGAGTAGAGCTTTTGGGTGTTCAAGAGCTCTAGGACATAGTCTAACATCTCAGAACAAGCATCCCCAGTCGTCCTGGAGCAGCTCATTTCAGACCTTACTAAGACTTTCCATTCCATCTCTTAACCCTGCGAAACCAGGCATTAATAAATCCATCCATAGCTCTGAGAGAGATTGGCAGGTTTCCAAACAAAGGAACACTTTTATTTGAAGCTCCTGGATGAACAGCCAGTCTTAGTGTGCTAATTCTTTTCTCTGTTTTAGTAAAATAAGAAATTAATCATACGCTGAGGTTCTTTTTATGTTATTTTTCCCTCAGAAGCCATTGACACAGCTGTCAGGCCTATGCAGTAAAGAGAGAGAATCTACACACAAATAACTGGCAGAAAACAGACCTCACAGCTTGACCACTGCACTGAGAAGCCGTGCACATTGGCAAGGAGTTTGATAATCATTCCAAAGACAGAAGGGCAACGGATAAAAATAAGAATAGTAATTGTGGTAAAAAAAAAAAAAAAAAGCCTATCATTTACTAAAAGCAGGTACCAAGATTCAACCTGAGAACTGATCTTCCAAACAAAAATAATTATCTTAAACATCCAGAAACACAAGGCATGGTCTTATGCATTTTATCCCATAGCTATCTCTTTGTATAAAATAATAATCCTGCCTGCCTGTGGAAGACAAGGGCGACACTGATTTCTAAGCTGTAGCTATGGAAATACAAAGCAATTGTTGTGAAATGTAACAATTTAAAGACAGCAGATGCTTCTTTCTATTATGTCAATACTGAACGTAATGACAGTATTGTACCACTTACTGTGCTTTCTATTGATCATTCTGCACAACTTTCTGTGAGGTCAAGGGTAAGAAAAAGATGCCACAAGTGGAAGGGTTATCATCTCTTTTTTTTTTTTTTTATGCAGAAGAGAAAAAAAAAAAAAAGAAAAAGAAAAAAGATGAAGTCATGATGGAATAATAGGGAATGAGAAAGTGGATGACACTGAGTCACAAGAGAGACTTGTTCTCTACAAATAAGGTACTCCAGAAGCTGTAACAGACTGCATGAAACAAATGAAGGGATAAAGCATACATAATCAGACTGGAGAAAAAGTGATGTAGGGGAAGATAAGAGCTATGACATGGAAATGCTGGCAGTCAGAGGTGGAAGTTGTCAGTCACATGTCTTAAATCCACCCTTTCACACTAAAAATACACGTAGGTACTTTTTTCTAATCTTGGAATAGACAGGCACCTTGGGTCCCATCCTCAGCTGGTAGAAGTGACTGCAATCCCATCAATCGTATAATTAAGCTCACACATCTGCTTCACTGAATCAAAATCACAGAAAATTAATGGCAGGATTGGATAACCTTTCTCTCCCAAGAAAGAATAGGTTTATTGTATTTTTCTAAAGCCAGGTGCAAAAAAAATATCACTAGACAGTGATCTAACTGCAGTATAATCAAACTCACAAACCTCATCAATTAACTTCCAACAAAGTATCTGTGTTGCAAGAAGTGGTAAAATTATATTTTTAATTAAAAAATGAATTATTCAAGTAGCTATAATTTGTATCCTTTAGATCACAAAACACATCAATAATGAGATTGTCTAAGTCTAATTTAAAAATGAGTGAAATCTTACTGCAGTTAGGCAGATGTGTCAGTTCTGTTCCTGTAAACTTACTAGAAAAAATATACAGGAAACAATTATAACTGGATACACAACAGATTCTTTATTCTCCTCAGGCTCAAACTAATAATTCCCATTGCTTTAATGCAGATTAAATGTCTCGGCACTGTTATATATACTAAAATATACATTTAGGAATACTGAGAGCAAGGGACAAAATATCCTCCCCTACATCTGCTCAATCGCTCACATTGGGAGAGTAAAGACTACAGTTGTTAAGGATCAGGACTGTCTTGTTGCATACTGCTTGGCACAAAAGGTCCATGATCTGTGACTAAGCTTTGCAAACAGTATCATAATTATAAATTAACAATAATAAATCACTCACTAAGTTGGCATAAAGGCACAGTTCCTGATTTCAGAGTTTTCCTTTAATGTTTATGTTAGACTATGCAAGAACTCACGGCCACCAAGAAGAGGCAGCGAATCAATATGCTCCTCAGAGCAGGTGTCTTGTGTCCTTCCCCCCCAGAGCAGGTGTCCCCCCTCCTTCCCCCTTCGTTTTTCTAAGCACCACCTGCTTTAGTCTGCAATTCCCCTTAATCTCTTCATAATTAAGACTAGCTACCCTGCACCAGTGCACTTTTGCCTTCCCAAGGCAGATCATCTGAGAGTGTACGCTTCCTCCAGCCTTCCCTAAACAAATTTGACCTTCTCTTAGATATATATCTACCTGCAACACAAATGCATTCCCATTTAAAACCAACAAAAATAAAGCTAACTTGTATTAATATTATTTGAAAACAATCAATTTTAGCAGAGACAAAGGCCTCACAGAGGCCCTTTAGGATAAAACAATTTCTTCTTTGTTAAAACAAATACTCCAAGTATATTGAAGAGCAGGTCTGATTTGTGTCACCTCGTTTCTTGCAAATGCAGTGCCTTGCAGCTGGACAGTCAAGGCAATGGCTGCAGTGGGTTGATCTGATAAATCCAGAGTTTATGTGACACTAATTCTCTGGACACGGGCCACACAAAATACTTCTCAGTCAGAATAGCACCATCTAGCCCAAACCGTTCAACTCGAAGTTTCATTTGTTTTTCCTCCAGGTTCTTTTGCCAGCACCGTGAACTGCGAAATGAGGTATTTATTATTCTGCTCTTAGCATTAAGCTCAGTGTCAAGGCCTTCAGAGTTTTTGGCATCATTAAGTTTGTGGCTTTGCCCACTCAGGGTTTTGTAGCATGCCATGACAAAGAATGTGTTTGCTTAGTGAGGCTGTGGGTGGAGACATCTGGGGTTCTGAGTCCTGGATATCCGTGAAGTTCCCATAGAAACAGGTTTCTGGGCCTGTCCTTCTGTTGGGTAGGGTGTGAGGACAGAAGACATGCCTCCGCACTTGGCCCAAGTTACACAAGTGACAGTATCGCAGGA
Organism: Streptopelia decaocto; assembly: GCF_964273445.1. Taxonomy (NCBI): domain Eukaryota; kingdom Metazoa; phylum Chordata; class Aves; order Columbiformes; family Columbidae; genus Streptopelia; species Streptopelia decaocto. The sequence goes on from NC_138656.1 coordinate 66,136,708, forward strand.
GAGGAAGCTCTTCATCAGATCGGGAGACAGAGGCTGGCATTCCCAGCCACCCTGTACTATCTCACTCTTTGAGGTCCCCAATTTACCCTCAAATACCAGCTGAAACGGCAGCCATCACAGACAGGGCGTGGTCTTTTCCTCCTTGAAGACCAGCAGGGAAGATGAGGCCTGAACCATAGAGGGTCGGCTTCTCTGAAGACTGCTCTGGGCACGGGCAATGGCGGGCCAAGGGGTAAGGGAAGGAAGGGGTTTAGGCACATGGCACAAGTTACTACACCCTCCAGGCTGCATTAGAAGATCAGTCAAACTTCTACCCTACCCTATACATATCACCCATTGCCTATTGTAATTTTAGTGCCTTAAGAAGGTCTAGAAACGAGGCCATGACAGTCCTTGTCTTCTCTTCATTCTTCTACTTTACATAAGAAGATTTTTCTGAGGATGTTGTTGCAGGATGGACCTAACACAACGTACTTTTCCAAAATAAACCAGTATCCCAATGCTTGCATCTCTACTAACAATTTCCATTCACCTCTCCACCCCTGTTCAGTTTGTCAAAATCTTATTCTTTCTTACTCTTCCTATCTTTGACCCGCATGTGCAGTGCATAACTATGACTAGAATTTTGCTGCTCCCCTTTCAGGATAGGGTCATGCTCCATGTTTCTGTGCAGACCTGGACACAACTAAGCATTCTTCTAACTCTAGATCTAGGTCTAAATCTAGTTCTTATCTTTGTAAACCTCTCTCAAATGGGTACAAACTACTATCATTACATACTTACTCCTTGTGCTCAATCTAGACTTCATCTATATTGTTCACTTCTTATGCTTCTCTATTTTTGAAGGAACTTAAAGCCACAAGGGGAGATATATTTTTTCCTCTACCTGTCGTATTTAGCCTCCAATTTCCTGACAATATGTTATTTAACTCTGCAAAGAATCTTCAAAACTACATTGTGATTCAGCTTATATGAATGACATTACACAGCAGCCTTTTTTTTTTTTCCCCAATCAGTCAGGCTGTTGAAGTAACTGTTCCTTCTTCTCCATCATCTTTTCCTTGCTACCTGACCCACAACATGACTAAAGAGTTTACTCTTGCAAGACCACATGGCTTCATTGGTTCTTCTGTATTCTCATATGCACCTAACAGTGTACAGCACTGGTTAGATAGTTTAATTACATGGCAAACATCATTCTCCCTGATTATGACTTTGATTCCTTCCTCCCACAATAATAAGTTAATAGCTGCCATCTGCCTATTAAAATACTTTGAGCAGAAGATAATCTTCTGTTCCTGGCGTAATTGCCCCTTTAACTCTGTAATGTACATTATTTTCCTTGTCTCTAAGGAAAATCTGGTTGTGTTTAAATACCACTACCTCTGATCACTTTTAAATGAAAATTTATCATGCACCAACCCAGGAAAGAGCATAAAGCATTTGAGGACTTCAGAAGATATTCTAACTAAATACATTTGTGCTGCATCATTCTCTAAAAATCTGTCAGCATTTCCTAGAGTGACCTATCTATGATCTACTCAGGGGAGTTAAGAACATTTTAATTAAAGTGTGAAACATAGAAAGAGGAATTAGATAAGCACCTAAAATCCCTCAGCCAACATCAGCATGACAAATTATTACTAAATCCACCTAAAGCACAACGAAAACAATTATTCCAAGGAAACCATGCAAAAGTATTTTAAAACTTTAAGATGGTTATGAGCAGCCTTTTTGTGACCACAAAACTGTACCACCTTAGTTCCACCCAGGTGGCAGGACAATATCCTGGTGAGGAAACAGGTGAAAAAAAGAACACCTGAATGAGTAGCTGAACACAAAACACCCTAACTCTTTAGTGAAGAAGCAAACATCGAAAGCATCAGCTCCCTTCAGCCACCATTTATAAATATCTACAAAATATAAATCATACAGGCTTGGAAATCCACAACATACATAGTATTTAATCATGTTTTCCACACGTTACCTACAATTCACAAATTAGTAACTGTAATTATTAGGCATTCATTAGTCATTCATTAAATACAACTTTTAAGTGTGGCACAGGTACTAAAGAGTGACAACTTGTGCATTTGGATGGCTAAAGAAGAATGGTGTTTCACAAGTTAAAGCAAAACCCAGAGGGAAATCAGCCTGTACAAATGGAAAGAAAAATCAGAGAAAATGGTTCTCAAAAGAGGAAGAAATAGTTTGGATCTGGTCCCTTGTGGCCTGGGAAAGCAAATAACGACTTCACTGACCAGCAAACAAAAGTAGCCCTTTCAACAAGAAAGCACATGAAAAGAAACTGCATTGCCTGCTATAAAAACATTTTTGCAAACACTTTTTACTGGGAAAACCAATACCATATCTATAGACACTTATGCTTGCACAAATACAAAAAAAATGTTTTCAGAGTATAATTTTACATCTCTCTTTGCCAAAAGCACCACTAGAGCCCCAGTTCCTGTGTTAAACTAAATGCTGAATCTTCAGTTTACATTGTGAGGAATCTGTTGTTGTTAAAAGTACTTTAAATTCTATTATCTTACAAAAAACATTAGAAGTCTAATTTTGCCTTTAGAACAGCAAAACTGAAGAATGACTGCTTTCCATTACACATTTTAAAAATTTTCATTCCTTTAAAACACTGCACTGACTACGTTCTTGGTGGACAGAAAGAATAACTGCATGCTAAGATAAATTAGTTGTGATAGCAGGACAACTTTACGAAAACCAAACCCCAGAAGACCAACAAAAGAAAACAGAAGCAAGCATTTTTCCTGACAGCTCTCCTTGCTTCAGAAAGAACTGACTGCTGAAGGAACAGCATTACCTTCCCTTCCCTGGAGGTGACACAAGGCATTAGACCCCCTTCTGATCTTTATACCCACCACCTGTTTCTCTAAACTCCCTGGATTGTCCTTCAGTGACTAGAAATCCAAAGATTTAAAAATTGCCCGAGAACCGGATCCCTGACTACATAGTTCTTAGACATCTGAAAGTCCATTAGTTGGACAACAAACCAAATGAGAGAGAAGCTACTGTGTGTGGCCACAGAAAACACACACACATATTTCTGTAAACCTGTCTATAAATTTTTCTGCTGTATTATTCTTATGTGGTTGTTGTAAAAGCCCTGGCTTTCAGCTACAAAAATGAGATGGCTTTCAGCAACCAGTCTTACGTAAGAAAACTTCATGACAGCGTGGAGAGAATGCCAAAACTCCTAGTTTTTTATGAGACTGTTTGCAATGGGAACTTTCTTATCTCATTAAGGATCCAATAGTGGATCTTTCACTTTACAATGCCATTATTATAAATGCAACAGCTTTTAACTGGGATAAGTGAAAAATAATCAAAAAGTTTAAGAAATCTTGCACAGAAGTAATTAATGAGAACAGGGAGACTCCACACAAGACCTTTATCATCATGATAAGATGGTGCTTGAAGCAGAATCACTTCATGTACGTCACATTCTTCAATTTGTTTGCACTTTCAGATAAGAACATTTGCAGAAAGATCCTCACTGCTGACATTCTACTTCTTTTTACAAAGTGAGAGGAAATGAGAGACAGCACAAGGGAAAGAAAAGGAGACTTAGTGCTGAAGAGCAATACAAACACTTGGAAAATGACTGTGTCTTTTACAGTTATGCATCTGCGAGACTTAACCACACCATAGATGCAGAAGTATACTGATGATAGCCTAGTTAGATATCATATGCTTTTGATCCATGGATCTCGAAAACGGCTATGCAGCATCACCTGTGTCCTAGAGAATTAAACAAATAAACTAATATTTTGGAGAAGATCCGTGTGACATCTAGTATTTAGAATCCAGATTTGCCAGTCCTCTCTCACCATTTTCCATACATGACAAGCCAAAATTCCCACTTTAGAAAGCAGCGATATGACTACAGCAGATTACATTTCTAAAATTCAGCATTGCAGCTGTGCATTTCTATGAGATACAAATAAAACCAGATAAAACTAGCCTGCCCAGATCTCATATTTATATATTACCCCAAGAAGTATTTTCTGATTAGTAATAAAGTCCTAATTTTACCCCAAAACACTATCTGAAACAAACACTGACTACAGTCTTTCTGAACCCAAATTCCAGGACTCTACGCTACTAAACAATATCTAGATTTCTAAATATGGCTACACAGAACATACTCCAACCCCTCCGCAATCTTCTGCCAAGCTTGTGCCATATCCTTGACCTTTAAGTAGCACGTGGCCTAAGCAAAGCACCTCAAAAGTTCCACGCATTTCTGTACTGCACAAGTCAGCGAGGCACATCAGAACAGCATCAGCAGACTCATCTTTCCACCAGTGCACTTAAGAACACTGACTGAGGGCAGACTCAGAATACCTCATGCTGTCTGACCGCAGGACTCATACCAGCTGTCCTGTGAAAATAAGAAGATACAGGAGAAAAAATAGAGCAAGAATTCAAAAACATGTTTTAGGGTTTGATGTGTTTGGTTTTGCATGTTCTGCATTTTATATCTCCACGGTTGTAAAACTGGCCACATTACAATGCCTCATAAGACCGGCGCTAGATTTTAAAGGAGGTATCTCTTTCATACTTCTTTTCCAAACCCCACTGTATTCTATTCTCAGTTCTCACATGTAGCATGAAACCACTATTTTCTCAGCCTCAGCAATCTGTACCTCATTCTGCGATAAGTGTTATCAAGTTGAAAGCATTACAGGTTCAAAAGGGTAAAACAGAAGCACTGCATTTGATTTCAGACATTTATCTGCTTGAAGTCCAATATACTCAATAATTCATTCCATGCATATATTTTCTCTCTGTCTAGTATAAAAAAAAAAAAGGATGAAAGAGCAACTATCTCCAGCTCTGGGCACTCTTGTTAAATATTTAAGAATCCTATTGTAAATTACAACCCTACCATTTTAACTTGACCTCATCTTCCTGTGATCTTATTAACAACCCAGCTGAGACCTCCACCATTCAGTCAAACACACAGGTTATCACTGGCTAGGTCAATTACCCCAGTGTCCTATTGACCCTTTGCAGAGCCTTCTCTCCCACTTTCCATAGTGGGGCAATGGTGAGCTCTAGAGAGCAGTGAGGAGACAGCACAAACCCCTCACTAAAAGGAGTGGTTGTGAAGCCTTCGAGGCATGTATGGCCATGCACTTTCCTTGCAAAGATAGGTGGGGAACGTAAACGTACTTCTCACAATGGAAGGAACTAGCAACTCCTGCTGGGCAAGAAAACTAAGGCTGCCCTTGCCTCATCCTTCCCATTTTCTTACGTGTACCAATACTTACCAACCTGTGTGCTAATGGACTTACCCGAGGGATTTTCTGCTCATAGAAAAAATACACTACATCAGCCCCAAGCCACTAGTTTTACTCTGCCCTTAGAGGAAAGGTGAACACAGAACAAAACAGTCAGTGTTCTTCAGTAAAGCCACTAACCCCAAACATTAAGCTAGGGAAGATGCTGCCCTCTCCAGCATGACTGTGCTTTAGTGCATCAGCCACAACACCACTGCTGCAGTGAAGTAACATCTCTGTGGCTCTGTATCCCACCCTACCACTGTGAGACTGACTATTATCCAGATTCATATCTGTATTAGTAACCACATGAGTGAGGAAAAAAGAGAGAGAATGCTGACCAAGCTGCCAGTGCCCTGTTTCGGCGAGTCTTGTATGCCATATCATAGGCAACACGAGACCTCCTCACCGCTGCCTCCCACCGTGGGAGCCCTCAGATCATCTGCCTGCAGGCTGGCAGGTGACACAGTGGCAGGGAGAGGGCTGCTGGGCTAATGCTGCGACTTCTGATGATTTTCTTCTGGTCACAAGCTCCAGCCAAATGGCATGTGCCCAGATGCTGCCCCTCAGCTCTGTAACATCACATGCCAGGTGGAACTGGCTTAAGGATCACAGATGGAGCACATCAGAATAAAGCAGCTGCAGGATGACGAGACACAGGCCTCAAGGAGTCATCAGCCAACATCTGAGCCAACTACAGCTCTCACCACAATACAGGTGTATGCATAGCCACAGCAAGCTGTTATGGCTACAATGCACAACTAGTAGGGGATGCAGAACATCTGTCAGGAACAGCTATAAGACGAATTGCTAGGACAGGGAGATGCCTCAAAAACCCTTTCAGAGGCTGGAAGTGCAAGAAGGTGGTTGAACTATCTGGGTAGGTAAAAAGGCAAAGAGCAGAAATCTACACACCAAAGATGGTCAAGACAGGATACAACAGTGAAAAAAGGAGGTACAGTTATAGCTGGATACAAAAAAAAAAGGAAGAATTATTGTAAAAGGAGACGTGTGAAGAGCAAAGCTCCAGTGTTAAAAGTTACATGGGATTCTCAGGTGAGGGAAAGATGAGGACATCCATGGTACTGTCATTATCAGCAGATAGCCACACTTTTAAAGGAGAAAGCAGGACTATGCTGCATAGTCAGTCAATCTGGATCTGGACTAGAATGACTTATGATGAGAGGCAAATACACAGTTCTGATTTTCCTGTCTTTCAGAGAGAAACATTGTTCTTCAGACTTCCAAACTTTGCACTTTAAAAATGACAGACGGCCATAGGAAGGAAAACAAATATCCTCTCATGGAATTTTTAGCACCTAATGGAAGTATAGCTGGTGTGTTCCCGGGCTCAGCTAGCTCTGGGACCATTAAGAGAAAAAAGTGATCAAAGATAAAAGCACCTAGAGGCTTAAAGATACAATTTATGTAAAGCTACCATTTATGATTTTTATTACTCATATTAATTTGTTTACATTGAACTTATGGTTATTTATTTAGAAAATATTTTTAACATTAGTTATGATTACTCTCTGGTAGACTGTCTCATCCAATTAGTATGAATGCTGTAAGATATTCAATATACTTAAGTATAACAGTAGCTCTGTTTCAGTCCATGAATTCTCTCTACTGCTTTAAGATAAATATCAGAGCATTTAACTTTCACAGTCTTTGGTGTATTGACAGATGTTACGTTGTGCCTTAAACCACACAGAAATTCCTGATGTTAGCTGTGACCTCTATGCAGTACCTTGGAACAGTTACATGTAATAATACTTTTTTTTTGTCTACAGTCACATTAAGATTTGTAAAGTTGATTCATGCTGCTAAGTAAAAATGCTGAAAAAAAAAATTCCCTTCTCTGAAGAAATCTACATTTTATACTTGCATGTGTTTATTAAACATGAAATTAATCTACTTAGGCGTAGCCTTCTTTCAGGACAATATAAAATGGCACAAACAACCCAATTCTGTATAAAAGTCCTTTCAAAGAAAACCTTTAAAGTATTAAACATGAGAAATTTGAGAGTGCTTTCAAATTTATAGCTTTTACTTTGTCTTCTCAATTGGAATGCAACCCCCCAGCAGAGCACACTGGTACAAACCATTCAGGGTTCATTGCTCTGTGGGCACCTAAAGGTTCCTTAGAAGCAATGCATAACTCATTAAAGTGTATACACATCTATCCTGCTGCTTAAGTAGGTACTTGCAGTTTTGGGGTTGGTTGGTTTTTTGGTTGTCTCTTTTTTTTTTCCAAGCAAATTGACTCTTTTGTTAGTAACCTCCTATAACTGACTATGTTCTACAAATTGCATAGTGGAACTGAAAAATTCTGATTTCTGGCCAGTGCATAGATGTACTTAATTGAATTCAAGTGCATTAGACACATACAAGTTAAATTCTTTTTGCCAGCAAGGCTCTGTAACTGCAGTAACATGCACTGAATTAAGACTAGAAGAAGGACATTTTGGAACAAAGGCTTACTGGCATGCAAATACCTACCACAAAAATCTCAGCTTGTACTGCTAGTGTATCAAAGAACGGTATTTTTTAAGTAATGGGAGACTGTTCTGAGAAATTTTAGGAATAAAACACATAGGTGAGAAATAGAAAAAAAGTGACCTAAGAATTCAGTATTGTCCTGGAAAGTCCTATATTTGTATTTCTGTCAACTAAGTTTAAGATTAAAAAAAAAAAAAAGCTCCTGCATTACATGCAGAAAAATTAATGGCTAAGAATCCCCAGTTAGATAAAATTAAGCAATACAAATTGTTTATATATCGTCTCACTAGCCAATAGATATTAATCCAGAAGAATTTATTAAAGGCCTATGGCAGTAACAGAGTTGCTAACCAAAACATACATTAGCAAACCATATTTATTGGCTTGACTTTTTAACACATACTAAGAACATACTTATTCATCTTACTAGTCAGGGAAGGAAAAAAAACCTGTCACATGCACCTACACCACTATCTGGCTAATTAAAATCAGATACTGCTTTCCATTAGTTCTACAAAGCTAAAAATGATCATATCCTTTACCATATGAAGTTACTGTTAAAGCTCCTGTTTAAAGAACCCCACAGTATCTGTACAGATGTATTCAGAAAATTAGATAACAGTCTTATGCTATAATCTTAATACTGACTTTTAAAAACCCCAGGAACTGAGCCACAGATCTATTTATTTTGCCAATCAGTTTCAGCCATGTATCCATTAAGGTGGCACTTACACCACACTTTTGCTGGAAAGGCTTCCTCCTTCACAAGCATCATGAACTCAAATTTCCTAGTATGTTCTTTTACATACAATTGTATTTGCAATCAACATTTGCCTCTTTTATGTGTATTTGTTTAAGACAGTTCTTAACTATTCTGGAAGGCTATTTTGTCAGTTAATGTCAATAAGCCTGTGTCTCCCTGTTACTTCATCTCCCTGTTTAATAGATGACATAAAATGGTTTCTAAACGCGCTGCTTTTGCAGATATATCTGTACCACCTGCTTAGTACCGTGTGGCAGAGTTATAAGGTTCTTCAGGAAACAGAAGCAAGATCATAAAGGTGAGCAAGATCTGTGTATGCTAAATACCTTAGGTTGACCAAAACGTCATCTAAACGTTGCATGAAAAGTTCCCTCTGTTCTTTGGAGGCCAATTAAACTTTATCTAGAGAGAGAGAGATGAACAGCTAACTTATTCATAGCTGTTGCAATAACGAAAATGTTCGGTTTAGGTTAATGAAGGCTGTGTTTGCAGAACTGCCCAAGTGTTTCAGCACATCCAGTTCCAAGCAGGTCTGGGTGAAGAGCTCTGCTTCAGCCCAGCCGCAGGGTCCCAGATGCCGGACGCGCCTGTCGCCTCCCGAGGCGAGCGCTGGGATTTCGGCAGGGACCCGCACCCTCCTGCCCCGGGAGGCACCGGGGAGCGGCTGCTTTCCCGGGGCGTCCGAGCCCCGGGGCAGGACACCGCACACGAAACTACATTAAACAACCTGCAGATACCCCAAATCCTCCCCCAGATTAACTTAACGCAAAGTTGTGGTCCAGCTACTGGACCGCGAAACGTTTAAAACCAGCAGGAGGAGAAAACGGACGTCACATCCCAGCCACGCAGTAAAATAAAGAAGCCAAAGAGAGCGCGGGTGGGTACGGGGCGCACGGCGAGGACGCTCCGCGGGCCGGTCCGTACCGCACCCCGGGGCGGCCACGGCCAGCGGGGTCCCGGGGAGCCTCTCGCAGGTACCTCACGCCGCGCCCCTCTCACCGGTCCTCTCGCCAGAGGGGCGGGCGGTGCCCCGGGCTCGCCATCAGGCTCTCCCCGCCGCGGGCACCTCACGCCGTCCACGCGTGGGCTCGGCCCTGCCTCGGGTGGGAGCGGCAGTCCCCGGCCGCGGAAAGGACGAGGACCCTGCGCCGCCCCGGAGAGCCCTGTCCCGACAAGACTCACCCCGTGCCTGCGGCTCCATGGCGCGGGGGGCTCCGCCGTCCTCCAGCCGCCGCCGCCCGGCGCGGACCCGCGGCTCTGACAGCCGGCGCTCGGCTGCTGCCGCCGCTCCTCTCCCCTCCCCCGCGCCGCGGGAGCCGGGCGGGGCGGGCGGCGCCACCTGCCGGCCAGGCACGGGCAGCGCTGGCGCCGCTCACCTGAGGCCGCCCCCGCCCCTTCGCCTCAGCCCTCTCCGCAGGGGAAGCCAGGAGCCCCAGGGCACTGACAGCAGCAAACTCCCACCTGAGCAAGCAGGTACACCTGGGGTAACAGCGGCACGGTGAAGTAGTCTGGTGCCTGATGTGAATGCTGTCGTGTGCATTTAGCAGTTTAGGTAAAATTGGATTTTTTTTTCCAGTACATAGGTCTGTATCCTACCATTCTGTGGAAGCTGAGGTGACAATGCATACATAGTTCACAGCGCAGGGCAGATTTAGTCTAGGTTTTGTTCATGCCGACATAACTTCCATCAGTTCCTCTTCATTTTGTGTATAGGGTACTACTGAATGCCTTCCAGGACACACTGAGGATGCACAATGTCTTGAGGCCTGTAATATTAAAAATAACAAAACAAGAGAGTAAAGAAAGATGAAGGAAGTATTGAACATTTGTTTGTGAAGCTATACAAACAGTTAATAGTTTAGCTGAATAAAAACAAATCTGAAAGAAAATGATTATGCAGTGAGATTAAAGAGAAAAGAATGTTTATAGGTAGGAAATAAGTTTGTTTCCTTAAAATATAGTAGAACATAACAAAATGTCACGTTTACTTAGCTCCCAACTTTGCTTTTCTAAAAAATTAGAAAATTAAGGCCAAGGCAGCTTTAATTTGTATGCATCTAATGATGTTTGCTTTAATATGCAACTGCTGGTGGTTTTGAATTTGAATTACTGTAAAATGTGAATTACCATTATTTTTTTCTAGGCAAGCCTCTCTTCATTGTCATTTGACATCTCCTTAGGCTGGAATTCACCACTTACAAAAGCATAACAGAGGTTGTCAGAAGAATGAATTCCTGTACTCAGATAATTTCAAATAAAGAGACATCCTACCATGACAAGATTTGAATTCAGAAATGCCATCATCTTCTACATGAAAAAACCCAAACCCAAGACCAGCCATAAACACATGAAACAGCTGAGAAATTTCTCTCAACATGTGAAACTATCAGTATAATTAGAACATGTACTTTTCTTCAAATACAGGTAAAGGTTTTTTCAAGCAGCCTAAGCAATTTTATGAAGCATAATGAAAACTGAGCACCCAATTTACTTACAGGGTTATAACAATATTAACACCACTGTTTGTGTGGAAGCATAATTAAAAATCTTACAAATGCATATGCTGCTCAAATTACTGAAAAACAGAAAATTTTACCAAATTTTAGATGGTGTTTTTTATTTATTGTTTACATTCATATGTTACTTATTTTTCCACACTAGAAATGCACTCTTCTGTAAAGAAAATCCAAGCAATGTTTTATCTAGGAAGTACTGGGAAACAACAAAACTAGTTCTGCAGTTAAGACATCCAAAAATATCTTCCAGGAAACAGACCTATAATCTTTATGAGAGTCGTAGTAGCATGTTCATCTCATGGCCTGTTACACAGGAAAAAAAATCCATCATTTACAAGTTAATATTCTCCTGTAACATAGTTAGGAAATCAGCATTTTAAAGGTAAATCTGATTAGAAAATTAATATCCCATTGAAATGATGTTATTTAATTGCAAAGTAGGTGATTCATTTTCTACCTACAGTACAGCAGGACCCATTTTCATATTGTTCCACATCCGTCACTGGTTTAGTGACATTCCTCATCGAATGTGAGAGATGTTGTTCCATTTTTCTGTCTGAAGAGACTGGCAAAATTCAGACTTTGTTTTTTGTCTTTGAAGATCTTGATCAAGTTGTAGCAGCTTAGTTGTTGCCAGGGAAAGGTCATTGTCCCTCCTATCATGCTAGACTTAAAGACAGGTTTTGTTTGTTTGGTTGGCTGTTTTTTTAAGAGGTCAAACAGAATAAAACAAATACTCGTGTGTTACTGTATACTTCAGATTAAACCATTTTTGAAATACAACAGTAAAAAACGTCAAATAAATGTATTAGGTTCATGGCATTACACTGTTTGTTTTTTGTCCTCCAACACAAAAGTGGCACCATTCAATCCAGTGTCAGACTTACGTGGATCTCTGTGTGCTTGTAGGGAGTAACTACATGCATTTGCAGATAGAGGTGAAGGCAGGATTCTGCATGGTGTTGAGTATCCTAAACTCTTATTAAATTTCTGTGGAAAACAATGAGGAAAAACTGTGCTGAATAATTCACATAAGTGCAAACATTCTAAGAACTGTGAAATACCAGTGGAAATTGTTGGTCCTTCAGGCTGAATGATTGTGCGGTGGGATAAACTGCAGCACATACATCCACACATTTTGTAAGAAAAATGGCAGGCTTCAGTGAGTACAACATTCTAGTTGTGATAAAAAGTTAGATCCCCCAGCAATGGGCAGGTTAAAACTTTCTAGTAATATGCTGTGGGTGGAAAGGCCAAGGATATGCTGTGTTTCTTTTGTTTCATTAAGAGATTGGAAAACCACACTGTGAGGTGTTCAGAGCAGACATTACAGATTATTTTCTTCCATTCAGAAGTCTCTGAGTTCTTTGCTAAATGTTCTACACTACTTGTTTGATTCTTGGAATATTGTGGGTTCCAGTTTTTAAAGAAATATTGAAAATGAAAATACAATACACACCTGTGCTGGTTTGACTGAAAATGGGTTAATTTTCTTTGTGCAGTTATAAACGTTTGTTTTTCATAGCTATCACGCTCATTATTTGGACTTCGTTTGAGAACAAGCAGACAACACCCCAGCACAGAGTTAACATTTTTAATTGCTCAGGTCTGAGAGCCAAGGAGGTTCTGAGGGTTCTGCCCACAGGTGTGAGGCATCAAGGAAGGGGGGAATGGATAGGGCAGAGCTTGACTGACATCCAGACTGATCAGTAAGAGTATTCCATCCCATTAGTGTCATGCTGCATATTTAAGGAGTCGGTCTCTTCTGCTTTTGTTCTCTGGCTTCTTGGGCTCTTTCTCTTGCATGTGTTGTTTTTTTGCTTTGCTCTTTTTTGTTAGAGCCGGGAGAGTTTTTGGTGCGGGATGTTTAGTCCGGCTTTTGCCGTTTTGCAGATGCCTCTGAGCCTTTCAGCCTTTTTCCTTTTTCTCTCTCTGGGATCAGTTGTGGGGCCAGGTGCAGCTTGCTGGGACTGGCTGCTCAGTTGTGGACAGAGTTTGTTTGGAATTGCCTTGCGTATCTTTTACTTCTATTTTATATATATTTACTACTAGTGTATTAGTATTTTGTTATTTTATTAAACTGTGTTTATCTCAATCCAAGTTTCTCCCTTCCCTTTTGATTCTCTCCCCTACTGGGGAGGGGGCAGGAGGGGATGAGTGAATAGTTATCGTGGTTGTATTGCTAGCTTGGGTTAAAAACCATGACAACACCTCCAAAGAGTGCATCTCCAGTCGTGTCTCCAACAATGCTCCCTTCCAGAAGTCCTCTCCTGCACCTCCTACCCCTCATGACTGCCATCCTTTCTTACGTTCCTTTGAGCAGAGGCACCATGTGCTCCTCTGGCTGATATTCTGGCCTGCGGTGGGGATATGTCAGTGCCAGCCCACCGCAGTAATTAAGCACTAATCCATGGAGCCATACAACCATAGGACAGCCTAGGCTGAAAGGGACCTCCGAAGATGATCTTGTCCAGCCTTTCATGGGAAAGGTTAGGTTATCTAGCACCCTCTCCAATTGCATCTTGAAAACCTTCAGTGATGAGAACTCTTACCACATTCCTGGGGAGGTTGTTCCAGCAATTAATTGATCTCACTGTAAAAAAATTTCTTTCTTGTATCAAGATGAAACCTCTCCCAAAACTTCTCTCTTCTTCTTTCCTCAGTAGACAAGGAAATCATGTGTAGCTATTTGCTATTTTAAAAAGTATTTTCTTTTCCATGTCAGGCACAGCCATCTGCAATTTCAGAACTTTTCTCCTTTTTTTTTTTTTTTAGAAAGTGGCTGCTCAATGGCTGTTTGTTGTTCTGCACGTTTCTTTAGCTTGGTAATGGTATACATACAAGGAGGCAAAATGCCATCCACATGAGGATTCAAATTTTGGTTAACTGACAGCTTATCTGTAAAACACACCGGTAATTTGGAATGCCAGTACTCTGGGATAAAAGGTAGCTTGCTTATTAAAAATCTGCAGCACATTCTGATTTCATCTTTTGCTTAATAATGGGTGGTTACAAACCAAGGAAGTCTTTAATGGTTCCTCATTTTTCACCTAATTCATAAATGCAATTAAATCACCGACTACATACTCCTCTTTGACATATCTGTGCACTTTTGCATTTTTCTTAAAACAAGTTCCACTTGTTAAGCCATGGGTTTATCCGTGTGATAAAGTGACATACCTGCTTGCTCCTTTGATGTTGCAAATTCTAAATTCAAGGAGAGTCAAGACAACATGTGGGTCAAGCCAAAGGATGTGTGATCTAGAGAGCAGACTCCTCTCAGAGGCCTGAAATGAAACACTCCATTACTCAGAGGATGCCTACAAAAGCTTTCCGAGGCAGGCATGAAAAGCAGTTTGCCTTTCAGTGCAGCCTGCTCTGAGCAACCTGATCTAGTTGAAGATATCCGTGCTCATTTAAGGGGCGGTTGGATTAAAAGACTTTTGAAGGTCCCCTCCAGTGCAAACTATTCTATGATTCTATAAGCTGGTGCCACACAGAGCCCCAGCCAGAAAGCTGAGCTGAAGGCAAAGTGTGTGAGCTTGGATTTGGTGTTGGTTATTGTGGGGAAACAGCTCCTGTTTGGGGGCTGGGTGGGCATTTATTTGGGTGGGGCTGGGACAACTCTGCCTGCAGAGCACCGTGTTGCCATTCCCCAGATCATCTTCCCTGCTGACAACGAAGCCTGCAGCAACCCCTCCTCTGCTCTGCCAAGTGCTGTGTTTTGGAGGATGACAGCAGCCTGCTGTTATCAATCATTCTCTCATGATGAGTGGCTGAGGTCTATACAAGAAAATTACACAAAAGAATTGTTGTAGGCTTCATAAAACTCAGCAGTTCTCCCTTGTCTCTGTCCCCAGTGTTCTTTGAAAGGTGTCCCTCTCTCCCTCCCTTCCCTCCCTGCTTTCCTCCCTCTCTTTCTCTCTTCTCTCTTTCCCTCTCCCTCTCTCTCTTTCTCTCTCTTTCTTTCTTTCTTCTATGATACACAGGCACCCTCCCATATTTTGGTCTTGATTAATCATTAGGAGTGTAATTTTATTAAATACCACATATATCTCTGTATTTGTATTTGGGATTCTAGGATCTAACACTGGGACAAACTGAGAGAAGGTTTCTGTGTGCTTCTGCCCACTGCTGGAATTACTGGCCTTTCTCTAAGCGCATTCTCCTTTCCTGACGCTGGACAAGTTACTGCATTCAAGTGTATCCAGTATTAAAAAAAATAATTTTGAGGGTTTTTTCTGCATGTAACTTCCTAAAATTTGGTCAAGATCTCACAAACGGTCCTTCAAATTTTCCTGCCCCTTTTTTAAGGTCCAAGAGATACATGAAAATTGTAATATTATGAACTATGGATGTAGGAAGATGCTGAGCATTCTGACTTCCAAGAATCCTACCAGAGTTTGCAAATTCTCTCCACTTCGCAGTATCAGAATCCTAGACTCTGTTAATACTGATTTCAAACAAACAGTAGCGATTTAAGTCTCATCTGTTAGTAAAATATTGTGCTTATGTGACTGAAGAGTAGATGTAAAGAGAGGAATTTAAACGGTAATTTTAATAATTTCCTTTTCTGATAAGCTGAATTGTATCTCCTGTTTCCACAGCAAAATGGAGGAATGTTTTCTGCATCAGATATTTCTCCTCAGATAAACATGAGGAGTTAATCCAAGTAAATGTGTTGAGTTATTCAGTGATATCAGGAAAAATGCCTTTGACTGTAACATAAGGATTTTCTGTTGGTTTGCTGCTCTTTTAATTCCTTCCTGGCACAAATTCCATTTCCTTCTCAGAGATCAGCTCATCTGCCTGTCTCTTCTTTCTCTTCAGTTGTGTGATCTCATCCACTAGAGTCTGCTTCTCATTAAGATAAATTTTTAAATAACAAAAAAGGTTGGGTTTTTTCTCTTTGTAGAACAAAAAGGTCTTTTTTTATCCTTAATTGATAAGCACACACTAACAAAATTACAAACATTTATGTAACAATCAACCAGGATAATTATAGATCATTTTACCCCACAGGTAGGTCAATTATTTCTTTAATCAAGTTATGCATATATTAAGTGTTATCTGTACCCAGGCTGGTACTAATTGAAATGATGCATGATTACTGCATAATTTAAAAGCTCTTCAGATTGCAGAATTTGGTTTGGCCTAGCAAAGGACTTTGTTGTTGTTATTATTTTACAGCCAAATTAATTGTACTCTTTTAAATTCTGTATTTCATTTCTGCTGATTTTGTCTGCCTACACTTGTCTCCTTTGCAGACTGCCTTTGCCAGGGGCTGTGTCCCCATTCAAGCCCATTCAGTGGCCAGCAAGGAAAAGTTAAGCAAGCCTAGAAATGATGCAGGTTACAGGCATCACAAAGAAAAGGGAATAACAGAATAGTCTATATCAGCTTTTATCCTAAAATAAATAGTATTTTCATGTTGATCACCTGTAAATAAACTCAACCTCAGTACTCCAAACTGAAAAATACCAATGTTGATTTCTATGATATATTCAAGCTGAAACAATGATTGATCCAAGCTAGATTTTCTGGAAACACAAGCATTTAAATCCTGTACTTTTCCTAGAAAAATGCTCAGGGGCGTTTTCAAATAACGTCAGTAAAACGCGTTAAAAGATTATTTAGGCACGTTTATAACATGCAGCTTTGTAATTGCCCCCTTTTTAATTCTCTAGACTGCTACGAATAAGCAGTACACCGTTTTACCACTTGATGGTGCTAAATGTTCTTCACACTTAACCAAAGCTGTAAACAGACTTCAAAATCAGGTCACCTTCTGAAACAGTTTAAGTTGAAGCTTGAATCCTATTTCATTTTCATGGGAAACATATATTTCTCATTTGATATCATGGATATTTGAAGATTAGGCATTACTGTTCACCTGCTGTAACTTCAGCACTGGAAACTCTTTTAAATGTGTAAATGTGTTTTAAATGTGCCAGGGATTCATCTGGCCTCCCCCTCTCAGATGCAGTTCCCCCCCCAAGCTGGTGTTTACACCCAGTAGGTAAGGACAGCTGAGCACCTACAGGTTTCCCATGAGCTCCTTTTCCACAGACATGTCCCTGTCACTGTGTCTGCCTCATGGTCACCTCATAGAATCGTAGAATAGTTTGGGTTAGAAGGGACCTTCAAAGGTCATCTAGTCCAACCCCCTGCAAAGAGCAGAGACCTCCTTTCCAAAATCAGCATCATGTCCTCAGCATTCTCAAGACTCACTGTTGACTCAGCAGCAGAACGGGGCTGAGTCTGAACCCATGGATTAGCACCACCATGAGCAGAGTTAGGCAAGAGCAAGGGCAAGATTTTTCAGGCAGGTCTTAGCTTAGGTTAGCACGGTACAGCTGGTGGGATTAGTTTGATTTGGGACAGACAGCGATACTAGGGCTTGGGGACAATTCAGCATTAGAAGAGGAACAGTCTTGGTAATTAGAAAGGGTGTGGGTGGGGATCCATGCTTGGTCTTTAGGACTTGGGTGTAGTGAAAGACAGCAAAGATGGGGTGAGAGAAGGAGTTTGTACGTGCTTGTGTTTAGGAGGCTGGAGGCAGAATTTACAGGCAAAGTGACATTTTGCTGTAGTGTGGCTGCTGTCTGGAGAAGCTACAGGAAGGAGACCACCCAGGTGCTGCTACTCCTAACCTTAAAAGGTTTTTAGGCCTCAGAGGAAAGGTCTCCACTGGCTTGCTCTGCTTCAGGATGGACATGAACAACATGCTGTGCCTTTACAAACTCACTGGAATACTCATCACAGTCTCCCTAAGAGCTGACATGTGTGTTGCAGTAGGTATCCTGAACATGTCTTCTTTTCAGCCCACAGAGTTTGTAGGCTATATGCTTAACAAAGTCTGTAGATATCTTCTTAGAGCATGGAGTAACTCCCCACAGAGCTAGTGAATCTAGCTGCAGGAACTTTTATCACTCATCTACCTGCTTGTTCCAGCATGCATGGGGCTCTTGTGCCTCACAAATACCCTGTCAGTAGAATCCATCCCTACCCTCTGGAACATATGTCCAGCCTTCACTGAGCTCCTAAGGCATCACCGGTGCTTGGTGTTTCTAGACCTGCACACTCTGATTCTTACAAAAGGTCTTGAGCAACCACATGCACAGAATGAGAATTTTGTCGGCCTTCCATATGCAGTCAGACAGGATGACATACAGGATGCATGGGAACTCCAGGGCTGGAGAAGTACTGGAGATTGCAGCCTGATCCCTTCTCAGATCAAGCCATGTCATCACCCTATTGCCACAGCACCGAGGGAACAACCCACTGGAGAACCACCTCCTGCATTTGCACATCAGGACCTGTGCCCTCCTTGGCTGTACTTTGTCTTCAGAGGCAGGGACAAAAATATGCATCCAGGTAGATTTGTACAGGGAAGCTGCAAAAGTTACGCTGAGTGTGAGTGCAGAAGGAAAACAATGTAAGAAGGGAAGGTGCAGAAGACACCTGTTCTGAGGACACCTTGAAGATGTTAGGAGGCTCTCTAGCTGTAAGAGAGTTACACTGAGATGCAGGCCTAGGTGTTGCACCCTTCTGTGCACATGGGAAATTACCTACCAGTCCTGTGAAAGATGCCTTGTGACTGACTGCAATTTGGGAAAGGAGTTTAACTGCGCTTTCTGACATATGTGCTAAGGCACAAGTGTCTCTGCTATGGTAGAAGTGTCTCAGCCATGTATCTGCCACCCTGCCACCCTGATTAACTTCAGATCAGGGTGGGATGTTGGTATCAGAAACCACATTCAAAAATGCCAAGAACTTTTGCAGCTCTCGGAGTATTTGCAAAACATAGGTTGGCACACTAATCTCACTAATACAATGCACAACATCTATCTGCTACTTTTGTATGTTTAAACTACTTCATAAAGGCCTAATCAAACCATATTAAACAGTGGCTGTTCTCGGTCACTGCCCCAGCCCAAGAGCTTGAAGATGCAAGCCTGTCAGAGCACAATTAGAATCAAACTGCAAAATTACATGACGGCCTCCCCAACTCCAACATGCACACCAAGCACTTTTCAAAGCAGGTTTTTCCCGGAAAACTCTCCTTGCTTTCAGCTGCTCAGTTAGCTCTAGATTTTCGTCTGCTGTGCTGAAAACAGCATGTAGTAATGAAAAGCTCCATTTCTGAGGCTTTGCCTCTCTGCCTTTTGTTTGCATGAAGTGTGCTGTCTGTTCTGGGGAAGACCTCAACTGTTCCCCCTTTCCTACCCAGTTCTCACTTTTAGCACCCACCTGCTTAGCTAGGATGGGATCCCTGGTTCAGGGTGGTGCTTCCACTGAGCTCTGACACACAAACATCCATTCTCAGCTGATAAAAAGAGCTGTCCTAATCTTAGGTCACCTATGGTGAGAAGGATTTGTTAGCATACACACCTCATCATAGTTGCATGTACAGTTCAATACGGCATTGCTGCCAGCGCTGCTGCTTAAAAATCTGTGTAAGAATTAACTATGTATAAAAGTAGTGCAATCAGACTGAAAAAAATCAATAACTAACAAGATTCAAATTATGTACATACATATATGTGTAAATAGTAACATACTTTAATAAAATAATGAATAATGCATTGTGTAATAATGCATATGTATATATATAGGCTAAAGGGAAAAATAATCTGCATATAAGAAATACACTATTTCATTATTTTTCTGTTTTACATAACCGTCAAGCAAACCAAATCACTCACTCTGAGAGTTTGGCTATACATCTATATCCATAATGTCAATAAGCAGGCTGGAAGTTTTTACAATGAGTTAACTTCCTAATGTGGGTGGAGAAAACGACAAGCAGGGAACTTTCCTTCTGGAAAAGAACTGCCCTTTAGTCTGAAGGCTGCATAAGAAGTTAGTGGACAGGTGAAAGGGGAACATTTTGTATCATATAACAAACCATTGGTTATCCCTGTAGGTAAGAGACAAGCATGGTTTGAAACCTCATTGAATATACTAAAACACCAGAATTCTGAAAAAGGACTGAGTAGGACCCAAGCCCTTTCCCATCTGGGCACATATCAGTATTTTAGTTATTGGTGTTCAGAAGGAAGATTTTTCCTCTTGCCAAATTATTTAACACCTGCCCACTGCATATTTTCTTGCAGCTCTTTTGGAAGCAATAATCGAGAAGGCTCTTTACTGCTGGAGACAAGATTCTAAAACAGAAAAAATAATTGTTTTAATCTACTAGAGCTATTCTTCAGATCATAACATTGAGGAGACGGGACATATATATGTGCATATATAATGAAAAAAATCTATATTTGAGGTAACAGAAAGTTACAAATAATTTAGTCTAAAAAAAAATGGTGTAAGAAGAAATTTACTTACTTTTCCACAGGGACAAAAAGCAGCTAATCAAGAAGGAAGTTGAAACAACCTCCTACCTTTCGTGTTGCTTCACTGTGTTAACCAACCTGCCCAGACCTCAATCTAGTACAGACTAACTAGGATTCAGAAATTAATCTTGATGTTACAGCTAGTATTTTCAAAGAGCTTTTACTTCTTTACTTATTAGCAGTTAAAAAACCCCAATCATACATGAAGAATAAGCCATTATACAAATCTGTATTTTCCCAGATATTAATGACCATGTGCACATCTCATCTACCTTCTGTACGGTATCACCCATCTCAAAAAAGACATGACAGAACTGGAAAAAGGTACAGAGAAAAGCAATAAAGACAGTCAAAGCTTTGGAAGAATTTCTACTGTGTAAGCACCTCACAGACCAGGGCTCCTCAGCTGAGAAAATACGTTAGGCAAGGGAGAATGCGTAGAATTTTACAGAATGATCAAAGAATCATTTTGGTTGGAAGAGACCCTCAAGATCATTGAATCCAACCATAACGTAACTCTAGCAATAAACCATGTCCCTAAGAGCCTCATTTACACACGTTTTAAACACCTCCAGGGATGGTGACTCAACCACTTCCCTGGGCAGCCTGTTCCAATGCTTCACAACCCTTTCTGCGAATGAATTTTTCCTAATATCCAATCTGAACTTCCCCTGGTGCAACTTGAGGCCATTTCCTCTTGTCCTATCCCTTGCTACTTGGGAGCAGAGACCAACACCCTCCATGCTACAACCTCCTTTCAGGTAGTTGTAGACAGCAATAAGGTCTCCCCTCAGCCTCCTCTTCTCCAGGCTAAACAGCCCCAGTTCCCTCAGCTGCTCCTCATCAGACTTGTGCTCCAGGCCCCTCACCAGCTTCATCACTCTCCTCTGAACTTGAATACGTACAGTAGGGACACAGAAGTGTCATGAGTGACATGGAGGCAGGCATCTCACTGTCTGTTCCCATACAACACATATTGGCATCTAGTATTAATCCCAAATTCCAATCAATCCTGAGGACATACTGAGTCCAGTAATGTTTGCATTTGTTCATAAATGATTGGGAAATTTCATTTTAAAATATCTGTAAGGCCAACGAAATACAAAATTACCGATTCTCTTCAAGAAGACCCTGCAGAGTCTGGGAGGATGCTTAACAAGTTCTTACACCACTTCAGTCACATGTTACCAGACTCTGTCTGACCAAGCACAGCTGCTCGTACAAGTGCTTAAGTAGAGAAGTTATTGATTGAGGTAGATGGTTGTGAGCCATTGCTTGGCTAACTCTGCAGCCCTGTGAGATCAAAAATCTGCCTTGGAGTGACCGTTCCTGCTCTATTCTGTCTATGCTGTCCTAACATCCACAGTCTGCTGTGCAGTATTGATCACTTCCTACTGAGAGGTAAAAAGGAACTGAAAATCTAGAGGAAAAATGACATGTAAGTGACCAAGGATTGGAAGCAAATATGTTGCTCTCCGGGAGCAAAGAAGAGGATATTTATGACCAGTGAAGAGATCAGTTTACAAAAATCTATGTGGTCTGTTAAATTGTCGAATTGTGAGTGGGGAGGGAGGTAATGAAAAAATTAATTTGTTGAGACTGGAAAAAAAAAATTATCACCTACAATCTCAATCTGGTTATTAACACATCCTCTTGCTTTCTGCAGAATACTTAAACCACTTTCCTTTTGCTTTAGTTCCAAATGGAAACCACCAGCTTCAGTTCATAATGGCCAGAAGAAAATATTTAGGGTGTTTTGCGGTGAAATTTTCATTAATCTCTGTAGCTGAATGTTTCCATGCAAGCAGTCAGTCATGTGCCTTGCTGTCTCTCAGGTCAAACTAATAAATCTTAAAAAAAAAAATCCATATTAAAAAAAGCATTCAGACGGAAACTTGCATGCTTAGTGGCTGATAGCATTCTACAGAGTCAACATCAAACTGCTGTCACCTTCTTGCTGAAAGCAGTTATGTTCAGACATGCTAAAAGTTTGAATTATGGCTATATAACATTGTTCTCGGCCTCTGTACTACCTGCAGCAATATTTCAACCAAAGTAGTTTTAGCTAGTTAGATTGATAAAATGTGACACATAAACAGATTGTTATTGTGAGTTGCATCAGTTATCTAAAATATAATTTTAGACATAACATCTGAACACATCAATCTAAAAAATACTGGCTACAAAGGTAATTTCTAGAATGAATAATTGAGTGATATGTCATTTTTTTCCCCACATTTTAAGAACGCTAGGCCATTTTCAGCTGGTCTCGACTCTCATGCTTGTTTATTCCCAGCTGATGCTACACAGCTCCCACCCAAGAGCCTTTCCTGGCTCCTGTGAGTTGTTCTAGAAAGAGCCTGGTTCTTCAGGGTGAGTAGGAATGGGACTAATTTAGATTTCAAATCACTCAAACAGACCTGGTTGTGGCTTATCACGACTTATAGGTGGGGCAGCTTTTGTTTGTACACCCCATATCAAATGACACCAATGGATATCTGAGGCTTCTCAAGACACAATTTATGCTGTGGCTGTCTGGCTTAGAAACGTGTTCAGAGGCCAGAAGCGAAGCAGGCAAAAATTTTCTGTTTGTGATGGACAAGGTCAAGTCTGCAGAGAGCTGGAGCCTGTGTGCTGAGGCAGTGACATGGTGAGGACGTGCAAGACGTGGCATGTTGCCTCTGGTAAAAGTCTCTGCAGGGTCAGCAGAAACGTGTGGTGGGTGAGCACATCTTTCTGGTGCAGTTACACACAGAAAAGAGAGGTAATTCCAGCTTCAACTACCTTTGAACTCATGTGCAATAAAATGCAAAGTATGCATCTGGCTAAAATCTATTTTGAAAACATAATTGTGCTCCATTATTTTGCAAAAAAAAAAAAACTTTCAAAGGTGTATGCTTTTACTACCCATTTTTCAAGCAGTTCCTTCCCTTTAAAACATGAGTTTGGACAGCATTCTTCAAACAGATAAGGCTGACCCTAGGCTCCCAAGTACTTGGCACCTTTCAAAAAATGCTTTTCATCCATCAAATCCACTGAGGTTGGTCATATAATGACCCTATTCCATTTCAATCCATTTCTGAACAGTACTCCAGGGATTATGACTACTCCAATTTAGTTTTCTGTTCACAAGCAAAGAGTACAATATCCCTATTCAGTGAAATGGCTGCATTTTTTTTCCTTGTCGTTACATGCAAAATGTCACATAAAAATGCCTTAGTTTGATTTATAATAACGAATACGCTTGACATGCTGTTCTTCTAGTGGGTCATTTTTAACTTTTGTTAGCTCCTGCACAAATTCATTAAGTGCCTGGTTACAGAAGAGTATGTCATACAATATTACTTAAACATGATGTAAACCACTAACACACAATAAATTTAATGTCACATCTCTTGACCCACTTGATTATTTCCTTTTTCTGGCACGGTGGGCTCTCAATAAAGCAAGCGGGCATGAGCATGAGAGATTTAGTAAAATGAAGTGCTTTGTCTCCTAAGGCTTCATGTCTTTGCCAACATAACCAGAATGAATAAGAAAACTTTTTCCATATATAGTTATATTGCACTGTATTTGGGCTTTTGAAAGTGAACTCTTTACCTCACTGATTTTAGCCTCCATCTAGGGAAGGGCTTTGGTGGACTGCATAGCTCCAGCTGAACCAGAATTTTGTGGATACTTGTCTACCAGGGAAAACAACAGGTGAAGTTATAGTCAATTAGTCATTTCACTGTTGTCAGGCCAGAAATGAATGTGTGGATGAGCACTTGCTTCTATACTGGTTTTCCAAAAACACAAACACAGGGATATTTCCAAGATAAAGTAACTTAACGCCAGAACAGGATGGCCATACGGAGGACTTGCAACTTTACAGCATAACTGCTCTGTTTTAGCTATGCTGGTCTGTTGCTTTGTCCTGAGTTTCTTAAGTCCCTAGTTACTATCTCTGGCTGGTTCTTTTAATTAAAGCACGTTCTTCACTGAACATGGTCAGGTAAGATAGCTGGGAATTGTCTCTTTCCCCAACACAGGAAAAATTTTGAGAGGAAACTGTTAGGATGATACAAAAGTAATTTTAAGAAAGTTGAAAAATACACATCGATAGTATTATTTGTAGTATTTAAGTTTACAACAACAGGAATACTCCAGGGGAAAAAATGGTGAAAGAAGGACCCTTCATGCATTTGACATCAGCTTTTGTATAGTCTTTATGAGTGTTATTTGATGATTACGGTACACAACAGCTGTACACAGATGTTTCCCTGCACACAGATATACAACACAATATCACAGGTAGCCCAACTGCTCAGGTGTCTTTGCAGATCAAAGCCTTATTCATTTAAAAGTCCCTGCTAACTGACGTAAAACAAACAATAAACTGAATGATAAAAACAACACAGACTTAGTGGAAGAGAAGTATCTTGAAACTATTTTAACAGGCTCTTAGAATTTGACAGCACGCTTTTAAAACAGTTTCTGTCTATTAAAAAACCAACCCAGCAAAACCAACTCTGAAATATTTAAGCTAGAGCATTTACAGAATAAACTTAATCAATAGAGCTACTTACAATTTATTATAATAAATTCAAACGACTGAGAAAAACTTGTCTGGTGATTTTGAAACATTTGTGCAGTTTCAAAAATAATCCATAGCTGAGATCCATGGCTTTTTGAATCTGCGCAACAGTGATGACTGAAAGTTAAGTTTGTTAAATGATTTCTAATTTGTTATATGTCACGTATTTTAAATTTAAAACTAAACAAAATCTTTTCTTATTTAATAATAAATTGAAAGCAATGGAATTTATTTTTATTGGCAGTTTTTCTTTGATATCCTTCTTTACCAATTGCTTGCCTGGTGACACACACAGCAGCACAAAGGGATTAGAAAATTCCAGTTCCAGGAAATTTTTGCTAGATATATAGATATTTAATGCTCAAAGAAATAGTCTCTATAGCCAGGAAAGATCAGGTCAAAACTATTGGTACCTTTTAATTTCTATTCCTAGTTCCAAATTTTATTCTGTGTTTGTCTATGTACCTCTTCTACTCATCTTATACATTTTCATACCCCCTGCTAGTAGTGGTATCCGACCTACAGCTGTGACCTTTCAATCATCTCATTACCATTGCTGTGTTTTAATATTAATGTTCAAAAATGAAATCTTAAACTGAAGTTAAAGATAGAATTTTATACATGCACATGTGAAAATCTGCACTTTGTCCTTCAATTCTAATGAAATGAGGCTTATAACACCACATTGTGTAGTGGCCTAGAGTAACGATGCTCGAAGATGTCGTGCTTCTATATGATTTTTTAAAATCAGCACCCAATTATAGATTACCTCCAGAGCGACTGAAGTACGAGTGCTTCAGTGAGGAGAAAGAGCGAAGCACCAGGTCACTGTTATGTGGTGGGAGGGCAGCCAGCCTGCCAGCCCCTGAAAATTGGTCTGGCAACCAGCACAGCTCTAGAAAAACATCAATGGGCACCTATGTGCTTCAGGAAAAGGTAGAGCATGTGCTGCTTCTTGCTGAGCTAGAGAGGGGGAGAAGGAATCAGGTGAGGACCTATGGAACATAGGGCAGAACTAGAGAGATTTAATGGAAAGAAGGGTGCTCATATAGGATGAAGATAGGTTACGGTAGAAAGGTACAGAAGATAAATCCACAAGAAACCAGACTTTGTTAATCTTTCTGCTCATGGAACAACTAATTTTAAATATTGTATGCCCTAACAAACACAGGAACTGGCAGAAACGGTGGCTGGACTCTGCTTTTCATCAGTGAGTTGTGTTAAGGTTTTCAGGTACATCAGTCTAACATGGTCAGTCTCTAACCTAAAAAATGACAAAAAATTCTCATCAGATGTGCCTACACAACGGTCATTTCCTTTCTTGCTAATCATGTGCTGCCACCGTCTTTACACGTTTGAAGCCATTTCTTGGTTTTCATTTCACTTTTCAATATACACATTCACATCCACAACAATCTCCCAGTTCCTTGTGCTTATCTTAAAGGTGGTGGATAATAATTATATAATTACTGAAGCAAAGAAATAGATTCCCACACTGGAACGTAGATAAATCAGTGCCAAAGAATACCATTGAAATAAACAAATTAGAAAAATAATAATAATAATAATAATAATAAAAACCCAAACAATCAAAAAACCTAGAAGTGCATATGGACAAGAAAACAGGTGGCAATTAAAATTATTTCACTGCAATTCTTTTGTTCTGTGACATGACAAACCAGCAAGCAATCATTAATGCTGTTGGTTTGCTGTTATCTATGTATGAATATATATGACATGATTATGACATATTATATATACTATTACAGTAAAATATGTAATTTATTTTTACATATTAAAGATATATATATTAAGAAAATGCAAGAGAGCAAAAGCTTCCGCACCACAGGAATATGTTCATGGACATACCCAATAAACTGCATCACGTAAATGTACTTTTCTAAAATCCCTGTGTCATAACTTAGGAAATATTTGTTAGCTAACTTTACAGCAGACAAATCCTGTGCTGAAGGATGCCCTTTTATTCATATCTGCGTAGTGCTCTGAAAAGATGTCAGTCCAAAATACAACAGTCACTAATACGTTACCTTTATATATATATTACCTTTATACCTCTTTCCAGCAGCAAGAACAGGGCATGCAGAGCTCTGCTATGACTTGGCTGGACCTACTGCTGTGGGCGAGCAGGCACCCCATGCCAGCACCACAAGACCAGGGCTGCAGGACCTGCTGGGCCCCCATGCACGTACCCCACGCTTATCCCTCAAGTAGCTGGGGAAAATGGCAGCTCCAGACAGGTTGCCACAACCAAAGCAATTACTGCAGCTCACGTTCAGTCACTGTTTTTGGAGCGTTCCTCATCTGCCGGGCTGCCAGCTGACTGAGTAGCTTCGGCAGCTGCTGCTCCTCACTGATCCTCCGCTCAGGCTGACAAGGTGTCCCCACATAGGCTGGTTCTTAGGAAGTACAATTCTGACAATCATGTTGAGTCCTTGAATGTTCATTTGTGGGAGACAAGAAGCCAGCCTTTCTCTAGCTTGCCTCCTTTTACTGCTACAGGAAAGATAACACTACACTCATTTCTCAGCTGCAAAATAGCTTATTCAAGATTACAATGAATTAATAAGGCATACATAAATAGAGTCCATATGTTGCCTGTCAACTAAGTAACTTATTTTTTTTAAAATAACATCATAAGAAGAGTGGTGACATAAAGTGCTTGTTGTACAGGAACCTGAGAAAAAGGCAACAGCAGACACTGAAAGTCCGAAACACTGGAGGCGTTATTGGAAAGCTCAGCTGAATTAATGTTTGTTTGACTTGGCGAAGGTTTGCCACTTGCCAGTTTATTATTAGCTTGGACTTGTCTATCACCTCATAAAAGTCAGATGAAATTAAGATGGAGCTACATTTTGGAAAATATTTTTAATAAACACATGGTCAAACGAAAGGTTAAAATATACATTGTTTGAAAATAAGGAAGTTAAAATTAAGAAGGCTTGGGGAGAGCTGTGAGAAGCCAGGAGCCCACTAGCACTGAGGCTGGGGCGGAGAGAGGGTGCTGCCATACAGACACGCCGTCTCCCCCCTGCTCCCTCTGCAAGCCGAACTTTTCCTGCTCTGCAAAGTTTTGGCGTGATGCACTGAAGGCTTGGGCCTGCCATTACTTTGTCGAGATATGAGTTAAAAGACCCTGTGTGGTGGATTTTAGGCAGGAAGGGACAGACACAGGATGGCTGGGGAAAATCAACCCCATGATGCACAGGCCCCAGGAGAGAAGCCATGAGCCCAGTCGGCTCCTATGCACCAAGGCCACCGTGCAACACAGCCACCGGGGAGGGTGACCCTCCGCCTGGAACCCCCCATATTTGCTGCACCCACTGTTCCTCAGCTTCAGGATGAACCAAGCTCCCCTGGGGAGCGGGAACACCTGAGGCACGGCCTAGCCCCCCTATGCTCAGAGACCATGTGATGGCAGGTCCCATCCTGCCCTGGGGTGATGGCTGCGGTGCCTCGGGTGCCAGCTATGGAAGCTGAAATGATTCTTTATTCATCAAGCAGTGCAAGCATGTAGTTAACTCTTTAAATGTCACACGCATGCTAAAAATAATACAATTAAAAATTACAAAATTAGTATACAGCTGTACAATTATTAGCAAGAGTATCTTTAGCAGAGCCCTGTTTAACTATGCAATGCTGCTTTTCAGGCTTAACTGACTTTATCTCTTTATTTTGATTTATTGCACTTTTCCTCATCTCCGCTAGGAGATTTGGGAGACTATCCAGCCTTTTTTAGCATAAAAGAGAAAAAAATAGAAATAATCTTTCACAAAATAAAATTGAATTCATGAGACAGAAGGCACACAAAAATGGGCTTTGGGCACCTAACTCTGCAGCTGTCTCATTGAGGCAGAAAGGTTTCTAGGGAGAAGCAATATTATTTATGTCCAGTTGGTCAAGGAGCAAAAGTCTGGGCCAGCACAGAACATGGACTTTAATGTGTTCATCACTCTTACAGGGTCACGAAAACAAAGCTTAACTTCACTTTAGTATTCCAGTAGGGGAAGTGGTAAGGAGGAGGAAAAACAGCCTGGGAAAGGCTGAGGTGACTGTGAGTACATCCAAAAGAAGATATGTGGATAAGTTAGGTGGAAATTAGGTTAATGCAAGAGCATTGCTCAGATTAGGCAGAACAAAATTAGGTGATGGTGAGAACAGCACACCACAAAGTGGACAGGCTTGCACCACTTCTCAGCTTTGCAAATCTCCCTCTTACTTATCAGCATCTCCGCCTGAGAAGTAGGGTAGTGTTTTCTACAGCCAAGTAGCATCTCCCATCCATCCAAAATGGATCACTGCTGGGATCTACTATGACATTCTCCATGCCTAGTAACCTTTAAATGTAAGAATACAAAGAGGATGACCTAAAAATACTGGGACACAACAATGCTTCATGGAGCCTAATCCAGTAAGCAAAACCAGATGTCTGGGGAACGATGCAAGATACATCAAAAAATACTACCATCTGCTACTGTTCAGCCTCCAAACGTTTTTGACTCAATGACTTACTAAGCCAAACAGGGTAGCTCTACATTTGGTGACTGACACAAACTTCTCTCCTGTAAACTGCTCCAGTTTCCACTTCAGCCTTCAGCACCTACAACATCCTTTGCCAGTAGATTCCACAAGTCTTTTGCTGTTTGCATAAAGATTTCCCCCCCCTTCTTTTTTTAATACAGCTCCCGCTAGCCTCATTTGATGTTCCTTGCTTCATCATCTCTTCATATAAAGGAATACTTGGTCACTATTTTGACTTTCCTGCATCACTCAAATATAGAGGCCTTTGTTAAAAACATGGTAACCTTTATGTATCAGTCATGTCATTCCCATGTTGAAGTCTTAAGCTATTTTGTTCATTGTCCAAACCCATTCATTTGATCATTGTTACTAGCTCTCATCTTTACTGTCATGGGTAACTCTCCATCATCAGCATTATTTGTTACTCCATCGCTTACCTTTCTCTGTTCAAATAATTTGCAAAGACATTCAGGAGCAAGTCCAAGCACAGATCTCTGCAGAGTTCAACGGACTTCCTCTTTTCACTGTGAAAGCTATTTACTCTGACTGTTCCGTGTCTTCTGATGGCACAATGTCCACATTGTCCATGCGAGATCCTCTTTCTTAGCCTGTGTCTACTTAGTTTCATTTGAGGCTTTTGAAAGGAATTCCAACAAAGATTTCTAGAAATTCAAATAGCCTATATAAAAAAGATAACTTGCTGACCCAAAAAATAATCTTTGTAGTTGGTAAGGCAAGATTCTTTCATAAAAGCCATGTTGACTTACCCAAAAGGACAGCTTTACCCACATGGCTGCTAATTCTATTTTTGTTCTCATGAGCTGGTATTTCACATATTCCACGTTAGTGCCTCATTCTGCTGCTGAAGCCAAACTACTAAGGAAATGCATGATAAATTCAAATATGTTGGAATGTTAATTTGTTTGTATTATTAATGGTTAAATGTAACTTCTTATAAGCAGCCACAAATGCATTAATGATTTAGGGAAAACACCTGTCTATTTCTTATAATCACTATTTCAACCACCCACAAAAGCACATGTCAATCATGTGAAAGGCAAGCATCTAAAAATTATCATATCTGTAATCTCTGTGGAGCACATTAATCCTATTTACTTTGAGAAATACGATGTTCATAATCAAAGTCTGCTTTTCAGTCTTTTGCCAAACAGTTCGAGATTGCAAGTGAGAAGTTAGCCTTTAACTTCAGTTTCAGCTCTAGGGATATCAATTTCTTTGGCCTCCTGACCATCCTTCCACTGCTGCAGGCTTCATGCTGGAATTCCTGCAGATAAGGAACCTCTGGTATGATGCCCTTGACATTTGGTTGCAAATCTTGACTGTTTTGGAGGGGGCTGGGGAGAGGGCTGAAACGCTTGTCCTTGGCCTGAGGCACCTAGCATGGGCCTCAAGATTTTTGCTGTGTATCTCACTTCAGTGAATTGTTTTTTCAGCTTTATTTCCTGCAGAAACAAACTGCTACCCTGTCTGCTTGTGCATGAACGTGCAAATGCAATTTCATAATGAAGCATAGTACTTACAAATCCCCGACATATTAGAAAAACATTGTCAATATTATCAGTTCACAAAGTGTGGAAACTGAAAACAATTCCTTCCCAGGGAAAGAAGCACCTGGTTCAATTAATGGATTACATATTTGAAGTTCACAGCTACAGATTGCTTTCTCTAAACATGGTCTTTGGAAGAGACGGAGCGTTAGGAAATAGTTCTGCAAGGGAATGGGAAAAAATTTGATTCCAGTGTATTTTCTCCTCATTTTCTACTAGGTTATTTTAAGCCAACATTGTAACATCTCAGCATTTCATGAGAAGCTAAAATTTTGTATTACATATTAAGATGCTTTTAAAAATAAAAACAGTAGCTCAGAGATGATACTACATGGCAGGGGGTATTTTACATTAAAATATTCATCATAGTAAACTGGCTTTTTACCTTTAGCTACTTTAACACTGAAAATTAAGCCAAAGACTGATGCAACTGTAATACAGTGTTTGTGAACAAAAAGATTCTGAAGTTTAAATAATTTGGTGGTTTTTTTTTTTGTTTGTTTGTTTTTTTTTTAGGATTATATAAGAATCAAAAGAGTTTATAGATTTAAGCAAGACTCCTTAGAGCTGGTCAACTATCATTCATACATACAACCATTTAACCGAAAAGAGTTAAACATTCAGACAAGTTTTATTTTTCTTTTTCAAAACTTTATTAGGTAGACGTTACTAGATGACATTGTAAAACCCCTTTTGTGCAAGTGAACAAACTCTACAGCATATGGCTTCCCACAAGTCATTAAATCCACAACCCCCCTCCCTCCTATTTCTCAATATTGACTCTAAGACAGGTGGAGTGCATTCAAATGCTACCTTGCATTCTTCCATTTCGTCATGGGGAAGCACTTTTTCAGTCTGTTGGTAACAGGGGCTGGGGATATCAGTGTAAGTGGAAGGAATGCCTTTAAAGGAAACAAAGTACTGTAAGTTTTGACTTACAAACTTCACTCTTTATATGGAAACCAGATTAATTGCAGAGTCTTTTAAATTAAACTGCCTCCCATGGATGTGATCGTATTTAGCAAAGTGAAGCAGTACAGAGACATACCTACTACTGAATACTAGTGAGGTAATATTTTGAAAATAAAACTGTTAAAAAATTCACTTACTTTCAAAAGGTCCTGTCCAGCAGGACAAACATTGGCAGAACACCTTCCCTTGTATCCATGCATGTACATGTGCATATACAACCTGTGTCTACTATAGCTTTTTAAAGAACAGGATTTTAGTTATACATTCATCAGGACAAGTTTAAAAATCAGACATTACTACGGTAGATTCAACAGAAGACTTCAGTGAACCATCTCTAGACCTCTTAAATTAAAAAGGCACTCTGAAGAGGGCAGCAAGAAATAATCCTTACAAAACACTGACGTGAACTAAAGCAGCCACAAAGGTAGCACACTCAACAGTGATTGGTATACATTTAGAATACCAACTTGAAGATGGATTATCAGTAAAATATTGCCCGAGACTACTGAATATTTTTGTCAAGTTATTACAGCATGAAGACCATTGTTGCAATACTATGCAAAAAAAAAATACAGTTATCAGCTAATTGCAAGAGAAAGATAATGGGAAACTTCTTCATTATTTGGTTGTGTTCCTGCTGGTTTTAAGAGAGAAGAATTTAAGGGAATAACTTTTTTAAATGAACAGTAACTCATAAGATTGAAGAATTATTTTGATACATGGTGCCTCCAATTCAATGGGTTATAGAATGACTTAGTTAATGCCTAATCATTGGAGATAATACTGAAATAAAAGTTAAGATATCTGTAAGAGTGATAATTCACTCATAATTTTATTACAGCATGGCTCCCATCACCAAAACCTTCTGATATGCAAGCTGAATCCTGATTAAATGCTTTCATTTGATGCTTCATGAAGAGATAACACTGCAAGTAACAGCTATATTACTAATGAAGAACTTGTGGGGGTGTGGGAGGGGGCCGCTGGGGAAAGCCTCTTCTACACTTCTGAAAAACTCACAATTTCAGGAGAAGGTTCCAAGAGATACTCTTCTCATCTTAATTTCTCCCTCTGTTCTTTCCTTCCTTCACAAATTCTTAGTGGGGGAAACTGAACATAGTAAAACCATTTTATGATTATGAAACTACAATAGATGGATGTTCTGAGCATAATTTTTCATCTTATTCCCCCCATTATTATCTCAATTACCTTCTGATAATTACCTTTTTATAACTTCAATAATTTTTAAAATATATTTTCTATCAGCAGTTCATATAATTAAAGATAATTTTAGAAAAGTAGCTTATTCTTGGCACCTGGCTTCCAATAAATGGACAAATTGGGAGCAATGTTAGTAAGAAAAAAACCCAGGTCCTTTAGAAAATGTAGATCTTAAAAGGTAACATCCCACTGTCTTCTGGGAAAGGAAGTAATCCCAGTAGAAGAAACAAACCCTACAGTATCCATTTTGAAGCCATCTGAAGATGGTAGAGCAATAACTACTTTTGCAGATCACACTTCCCAGTATGCAATGGAGGGCTGGGCAGAGATCCCAGAGCTGCTCCACCAAGCTTGTTTGATGGTTTACTCCATCGAGATACCCAAACCCTAGAGAAACTACCAACTTATATTAACAGGATACATTAGTTCAGGTTGGATACCACTGAAATGCTGTTACACTGCTCTGGGCTACAGTGCACCTCTGCACACCTCGCTCCTCAGTGCTTCCACCTTCATCAATTAGTGCAAACAGGGCTTGTTTGAGGGTACACATACCATGGGCTGTGGTCTAACCTAACTGCAGCTGAATTCTCTTCTCCAAAGAAGTTGCATTTCTTTAAGTGGCTGAAAACTCCTATCTGGTTATGCTGGAAGACCCAACTCGTTCTGACAACACATATAAGATGCATTTATGCAGAAGTCTGAAAGGAGACAGGGGGGTGGGGCATGTGGTGTGTAAACAGCAAGGTAGAAAACTCATAAATGAGATCAAGATCATCAGAATTAAAACGGGCATGCCAAATTACTTTTATAGATCATATAAAGATAATTTTTCACTAATGTAACATTTTTCAACTGAGCAAACCAAAATTGGCTACTTTGGCTTTACATGTTGATAGGAGTACATGGAACAGAAATTCTCATATTGCTTTATGGAGGGAAACAAACACTTTTCACTTGTTTCAAGCAATAAGGCACTTACACATTTAAAATTCCTCATTATACAAAACACACTGAATACTGGAATTCAAGCATTGATTACATGGGTATTGCCTACCCGCAGTTTTTATAACTTCTTAGCCATCAAATAAATATACTACAGAAAGTTTGTAATCGCTCATGTGTCCTGTTTGTATGTAGCCCAAATGTGGAGTTAGGAGTTACTTTCTTGATGAACCTGCAGTGTTTTGGCAGCACTCTAGTTGTGCCAGAAGCCTGTAGGATGAAAAGGATCATCTCACTACCCTGACTTCCTGTCATTTAAATTAACGTTATTTTAAAGGGAATTCTTCACCTTAAAATACATAAAAGAGATGGGGCAGGGGAAGATTTCTCATTGAATTATCATGGAATTAAGACAATGTTCAGCTTGGACAACCTCCTCAGAAACATAGATCATATTTTCTTTTTCTCAGCACCTATTATTCTCACTCTACCACAGTCAAAAGAATAAATATCTTAAGAAGTTATTTGGACTCAGATGGTTAGTTATGTAACAAACATGACTGTGCTGTATAATTACATTTAAAAAAA
This sequence comes from Streptopelia decaocto, assembly GCF_964273445.1. Classification (NCBI taxonomy): domain Eukaryota; kingdom Metazoa; phylum Chordata; class Aves; order Columbiformes; family Columbidae; genus Streptopelia; species Streptopelia decaocto. The sequence goes on from NC_138656.1 coordinate 66,171,569, forward strand.
TGAAAAGCTCAAAGTCCTGAAGAAAAACGTATTTCAGCATTTTGCATTTAAGTACTTAAAATACAACTAGTATAGCTCAGCAAAGCATTACTGAAATGACTTCTCATGAGACCACATTTTCCAGGTCCAACTTCAGCTGTTTTCACAAGTCATTTTCAAATTACAAAATTCAAAGGAAAAGGAGAGCCTTAGAAATAAAGTGTGTAACAAATAGAAATATGGTAAACATTTTCTTATGAGATGGTAAACACAGTGAAATGTAGATCTACCCCTGTACTCGCAATTTCTGGACATGAAGCAGCAGAATGGAAATTGATATGAAGAACTCTTAAGAGCACATATTTTTATGCAAAAAGATACTCCATGACTAAAGACTGGATCCATCTGCTTACCCAGAACTTGCATAAGGCATGAAAATGTTTCTTGACTGCATCAGCACTTGTATAGGACAAGTTTAAAATATCTCAACAGCTTGTTTGGATTCTGTAAGTAGATTTTCCTTCTGAAAATGAGGTAAATGTGGCATCATATTAGTAACATCATGCTCAGTGACTGTAGGTTAAAATTTCAACAATACTATTTTCAGTCTAACAAGTTTTCAACAAGTTAAACACTGAACGGGGTTAGCATGCCACTGTGTTTAAGCAAGTATGTGCAAAATCCATGTTTATGCTAAAAATATAAAATATTTTTACACAATTTTTCCCGCTTCTGACTTGGATCCATCCAAAACACTTCAGAATATTTTTTCAAGTTTTGATAAGCCAAATAAGCTCCAAAAAGGCTTTCTTTTGCACAATATGCATTTTTAAATAAACTAATTGCTCTTATAATTAATCTCTTTTTATAGATATATTTAGAAACAAACAGCTGGATTCTGCTGAGAAATGTATGTATTTATTTGTTACTAGGGAGTAAGTAACTAAAGCTTACTACACATTTTTACCTTTGAAACCAGAGCATGCACTCCAAGATCAGTTTTCATTTCCCTCCCTTATGGTGTTTCACTGTCGGGCTAAGAGGAGCATCAGTGATTAATTGCTTAATATGAGCACTCCATTCCTTACTAGAGAGAGAATGTATAGATCCTGAGTCTTTATGCACAGAACGACAATGAAGAATGAGCCAGGAAGTCCTGTGTAACTGCAACAGGCTGCATTTGTTAGTTTTATTAAGAAAAAAGTTTGGGCCTGTTGTGTTATAGGTTAGTACTTAAGTGAAAACACCACTAGTCTTGCAGATGAATCAAGTCTAAGCTGTTTTTTCATATAATGGTAGCAAGACAAGCCACCAAATAGATCAGCAACATAACTTTTTAAATGTTTTGTGCCCTCTTTTTCAAATTTATCTGTTAAGTCAAAAAAAAAACATTGAACAGGTACAATTCCAATTCTTACACTGTGCTCATATCTGTTGCACTGAAGAGAGGAGAATTTTAAGATACATTATTTAACACTGCCTATGGATGTTGTTTCTAACTTGAGTGGTGACTCAAAACGTTACAAAAGTCTCTTTACTATATTGAAAACTAGTATTCCTTTCCCTGACAATTTATTTCCTTTAATATAAACGTTGTTTGGAAATTCTTCCCTACTCCCTGCTCTCTCCTGCACTTTTTATTAACCAGCTCTACTATCATTCTGCAAGTAAGAGGATGGGCTCCATGGTAGTTTGCACTTCTTCAGAAGTGAACCAGATTTGCAAGCTCCTGCACAAGGGCTATCAACACGCTTGCAGATTTTTTATCAAAGTATTTGGGGCCAAATTTCATGCTGGCATAAAAATGGGTATGACTTCTCTGGTTTAATGAGGCTATGACTGATCTCAGGAATGACACTGACCTGCTGCAACTATAAGGCTGCAAACTTAAAAGAAACTAAGAAATTATCTCTCTGATAGTTTCCAAAGGATTCTTTGCACTAGCAAAATCAGAGATCTACTATAGCTTATCAAAGTAACAGTAACCCATGGTTCTTACCACAACTTGGAGCTACACAGTTATCATACCAAGCGTTATGAATGACACAAGCTTTGCTCAAGAAACAAACCACCACAACTAAATTTTAAAAAACTCAGAGTCTGCATGACAATCTATTTGGTTATTGAATACGAAACAGTTTCTCAGATCTAACTGGCAAGAGAAACCATTCAAACACTAAAGAATTTGTATCCTCTGACAGAATTACTGCCCTAACTACACACCACTTAACACCGTACGAGCTATGGCAGTTTTTGGAAGAGCAGAAAGCCCCTTGGCTAAAAAGAATACCTGATGGTGATCCAAAATATCCGCTAGTCAAATTGGCAATAGTCCCTGCAGGTTAATATTTTTAATAAAGCAAATCTTCACGTTGATCAAACTTTCAGAAACAATAGATAGATGTAAATTAAAGCAAAACAAAAAACGTTGCATGCCACAAAGAGTTACAAAGTCGGCATCAGTAACATCAAAATCCTCCCTTACTTACACATTTGCACTGCCCCAAAGGAAGATAATAGATCAAAGTGTATTTTAACAATATTTAAAATATATGAATATGCTGTTTATTATAAAGAGGGTGAGAACTGAAGACTTTTTTGTATGTAACTAGAGCATGAGGCTGTTTAGAATTACCCTACCTCTTGCTTGTATTCTTTCTCAGTTTCATCTTCTCACTGGCTAATGGGGATCTGACACAAGTAAAAGCACAATTATTTTCCAGTCACAAGCTCCTGGCTAAGCTCTGCAAACATACCTAACCATGCCCTGAGAGTCCGCAGCACTCAGACTCACCCTGCCCCTGACATGGTCGAGAAGTCCTGAAACTTGACCCAATTAATGAAATACAACTAATTACTTGGAGTGGAGAAAGAGAGCAGGACCAGGTACACGCAGCTCCCACCTCACACCTGCAAAGATACCTCAGTGCCTGGGCAAACCCTTTTCCAGGTGAGCCAGGAATAGAAAGCTGGTGTAGAATGGATTTAAGCATTTCCTAGTCTGAACACCGATATCGGTGAGCAACAACTTCTCACAAGGATAAATAATCTTAAATATTAAATGTGGTGAAAGCAATCCTGATGATCAGCATACAGTAGCACAAAATCTGCCTTTGCAGGCAAATTCAGCTGCTTGCTGAAGCTTTCTTCTAATAAAGATGGAGTAGAACAGTCCGATAGTTTCCATACAGTTATGAAAAAAAGTTTAAATAAAAACATCCTTGAATTGACATACAAAGTTAATTCCATTTCTTTCAAACTGATAAATTAATGCTTGTAAGACAAATGACATGACTTCGATGTATATAAGATTTCCTATGATACGAGATGTTTGAAAGCTAACATTTTACTGAATGAAGTTTTGTACTAAACTACTTCTCATATTTCAGTTGGTTATGCTGTATAATATTGATGAAAAATTGTATTTATGCATTATTCAAGTGAGGATATTTTTAAAGGGATGGAAAAAGACTTCCATATCCCTGTTCTGCCTGGCTCTTGAAATTTTTTCCTCTTCTGCAGAAAAGCAAAAGCACATATTATTGTCATTCTTATTTTTTTTTCTACAGAGAAAGCAAGATCAGATTCAACTTTACAAGGTCAAAGATGCCTCGTTTTTTTATGTGTAGAAAATGAAGAACAATTTCCCTTTGATTTAATCTGTTCCAATAAAATCAAAATGGTCTAGATGAAATGATAATGTAGGAGTCGAGATGTGCGTTCCTTTCCTTTGCCCACAATGATATGTGTTCTGAATATCAATAAGTGCAGATCTATTATCTTCCCTTTTATGCTCTTTATACTAGCATTTTAATTTCAGATCTTGGTGAATTCCCATCAGAAACTGAAAATGGCAAACATGGCAGAGCGAAAACAGCTACAAAACTGTAGGAATATCTCACATACTTATAAAGAACCAGAAAAGAAATTAATCAACTGTATAGTTAATTACAGGTAATCTCAAGTACTAAAATATTCTCAAGTGGAATAGTTTGACACCTCATTATAGACTGCACTGCAAACCCATTCTATCTTTCTCTCTCACTCTCTGAGGTCTGAAGGTTTTTCTAAATAATACAAAAATATCTTCTATTTGACATTTAAAGAAAGGAATAAAAATCCCTGAGTAAGCCAAAGACAACTGATATGTACAGCCTCAGAAAACACGCTCAAAACCAAGACCAATTTTAAGGCAGCTTCCAACCTCAGACAGAACATAAATAGAAAACTGATGTGTCACAGAAGAAGAAATCTAATTAACGGGTGGATTTGCATTGACAATACGCTTTGAACTTTACCTCTAAATGTCATTGCCTCCCCACTTAATTTACAAATCTTAGGTACTATTTCTGCTGTTAGGACAACAGGGTCAACATGCCCTTGAATTCAAATGGAAATATTAGGTACTTGTTGACTACTACGGTGTGCTTGCACGCACTGTTCAACAAGAAAAAAGCCCAAGAAAACAAAACCAGAAGCTGACAGTAGACAAGCATAGTAGCCAACTATGGTAAGTTGATATTTGTGTTTCCAGGTAAACAAAATTCATCAGTTTCTTCCACCCAGGCTTTGAAGTCGAAGTGAGTGTCTTCTAACAGTACTATGTTGGTGGGGCAGAACACTGTTTACTTAGAAGCTACAACTAGATTCAGATTTAATAACAATTTTCAAAGAAAGCGGTGCAAAACACATCCTCTCAAATGATACGCTACTTGCAGACCTAGATTTTGAAGTTTATACACTCTTTGGGACGTTGCCCATATCCCTGCTTCCCTCTCTCCCCATATATACACACATACACATATATATATATATATGTATCTCCAAACACACACTGGGAAAAAAAAAGTACCTTCAACAGTACAAATCTAATCTTCTCTAAGATCAGCTTATATTTTTAAAGTATAAAGTAGATATTTCTCTTATTCAGTTCCTTTCTTTACTGTTTCAGTGTTCTGCTTACACAAATTAATTTTATTCTATTTTTTTCTTCTAAGTTATATTTGTATGATAAATTTGGATTATAACTAAAAGTGAAAAAAACCTCAGTAGCCAAATCATAACTCTGAATTACATTGTTCTTTTGGCCATACACTGAAAAAGAGGCCTGGTGGCAAACAGTGGTACTCTGAAGTTAGGAAAAAGAGCAAGGATAGGTATTCTCTTCAGATTTGTAACATGCCAGGAAGAGAAACACTGGAAGCAGAGAATAAGAATGAAATGGTCCCCTAAAAATTCATGATCCCTCCCTTTAACCAAAATTCACAGATTTTTCCTCATGAGACATCATAAGAATGCTCTAAGGCTTCTGTAGCCTACTTCAAACAAACAAAAAACCAAAATGTGCTGTTTAGGTTATAAAATTTTGTCAATTCGATCTTCACACAGCTAGTGAGTAGCATGTGTATTATATGCCAAGTCAGAACAAAAGAGCAGCTTATTTTCCAGCTTTACCGCATTTCCTGGTACATCCTGCATCATGTTTCATGGATATCTTGGGACAGGACACTGACACCTCTTCTTATCTACACCCTTCACATTCTTTCTGTACTGTGCAAGTTTCAGAATGCTGTTTTCTTCCAACAAATCCATCACCCCCCCAAATCACTATTAATACACTGTTATAAACAAAATACTAAAGCAAAACCAATCAGCATATTCTCAAGTGTGACAGAGCTTCACTACTAAGGATGTTTCCCTCCAAGGCACTGCAGTTTGGAGGGGACAATCTACGCTCTCGCTCACTAGCAGGAGGACTCAGAAGATAACCAGCTGTCGTGCTCTGGCATGTGCCGGGGTTTCGGTATGCTGAACAGAATGCTGTGGGATGGAAGTTATTTACAGAAGTAGTTTTTAATACCAAAAGTAGTATGCTCAGTACACAGTAAGAGTCCAAACACTTCTAAGCATTTCCCCATTAAAGGCCGACACTGAAGTTAAACGGAGCACGTGTTAGCAGTTAAATGCTTTCTTCACAGGCCAAGTCGGTAGTAGAGTTCTGGCTACAATACAGACTTTGATTGTCTAGTTCAGAAACTTAGACTCAAAAACCCCTCCAAAATAATAATTAAAAAACAAAACAAAAAAACCCAAACAAAATGTTTAAAAAGCAGCAGTCAGGGGGTCCATCTTGTTCAGAGTGAACCAGAGCAAAGAGGCTTTCTGGTCTGCAGTAGTGTTTTCGGCTGAGGGAAGATGGCAGGAGATCTCCCATTCTTCTTCTTCCAGGGCGGTGGCTTTGACGCTGTTACCAGCACTGTATTGCTCAGTTGCACAAAGCACATGTAGCCCTTGCAGGACCAGCTCAGTTCAGGTGAGTAAGGTCCATCCTTACCAGGGCATACCTGTCCGTGACCTTTTCCTCTGCTTTTTACAAAGGCAATAGATAGGAAACACAAATAAACCTGCCAAAAGAAGAAAATAAGAAGAAAACCATAATTAAATGCAATCATTTGAGTGTGCATTGTGTTTTTTTTCATTGTACACAGTGTATTCAGATGCAGTTTTCCATGTCTAAAGGGAATTTAGACACAGCATTTGGACAAGCAGAAAAAAAGTATTAATTTGCAACAGTCTGTTTGGTAAGGAGTTAAGCTACACTTTTGGTTTACTTTCAACAAACACCTGCTAATCCTACTCACATCTCTGACAAATTAATTCCCGAAACATGCTCTTTTGTGTAAGATACAAACTTAAAATTTTTAAAAGCACTTCCACAAACCTCAGATCTAGACCCAAAGCTCATTTAACTAAACTAGTTTTCATCCCACTTCACATGATAGGGGCAGCATGTTACAGATTTACTATTTTTTCTTAAAATATTATTTATTTTTACAAACAACCTAATCTATTGTGAAGTAATACCAAATGTTTATCTTTGCCTGGGCAGGGAACTGTTTATTCTTAAAAGTCTTTTGAGAGAAAGGAAGCTGTAAAAGAAAAAAAAAAAATCAGATTTATTCAAGTGAAAAATAGTTTGTCATAAGTGATACTCTTTCAAACTCACATGAGAAGCATCTACCTCTTTCTCTTGCCATCAGCTGACTGAAATGGTCAAGATTTTCAGACATCCTTATAGTAACACCATATAGCCATTGACTACCACAGTCACCAGGGTTCTTGCTTTGCTCAATAGTCTTGTAAATTGTGTAAAATGATTTTCAGTTATGATACTGAGATTATTTCAACAGTTGTGTTAGCAGTAAATATCGTTGCAATAACCTCAAACCCAAAACTTTCCTATAAATAATCAATGTTTTTGGAACTGCTCTTTTTGATTGTAATCTTATCCAGCCATACCTAGAATGGGACTTTAGTGGCACACTTGGTATCAATGCTATTATTAAAAATTTTTAATATAAGCAAAAGAGCATTTTTTTTTCCAGCACAGGTTATACCAGATTGCTAAGCAAAATAAACTTTACTGGCATTAAGAAGTCTTGATTGTCTTAATTTTTGGCCTAAAAATGCCACTAAAAGAATAAATATTTAAAGATACATATATCTTTAGTGAACTCAACTCAGAACATTGATGCAGGAAAAACATATGTATTCTTAGCCTAAATATTGAAGTTAATAGCAATATTCCTTATTTGGCTAGATGTACTCTAGAAAAGGTGTAAGGGTATTTTGGTTACATGCTGATTGGCTATGTACAATCTTATTAACGAACTATCCTGGTATAATTTGGCTCTACTACATCAAAATAAAGTTGCCACATTCCAACACGCTTCAGGGCTGGCCACGCACTGCAAATATTCAATGGAATAAGTAGCTTGGTGAAGAGTTGTGAAGGAGCATGATCCCCGATTGACACATCACTGCCAACATAAGTAGTGGATATGCACTTAAATGAGAAAAATCATACATTCATTGCTACAGTTTATTTCATTTCTGCAGAAGAATTCAGTTAAGCTTGGCAAAGAGCAGATTTGCTAGAATAACTACATCCACATTAATACAACCACGTTAGCAGAGCTTTGATACTATATCAAATGAGTTCACAGTACCTTTTTTTGTGATGGAATCCAATTTGGCAGCCCATGCACTGAATCAGATTTTGAGATTGACTCATCCCAATTTGCTGCTGCTTTGTTGTTGTTGAATCTTTAAGGTGGAGGGCTCTTGGGACTATGCCCATTGCCTCAAAAATCTTGCTGTGCACATGGCCAATATCTTAGAATTGTGATCCACTTGGGTGATTAACGGGAGGGTCCAAGTCAGCCAGCCCCCAGCATTATATTTAAATGATTCTGGCCTTTTGACTAGTTTAACTACATTAGTTAAAGATTTTGGTTCAGAACAGCCTTAATGATCAAATAATTGGGAAAAAAAATAAAGCTAATAGGCAAGTAAAATAAAAATAAAGCTAAAATGCAAGTAAGAAGAAAATACTCTAAAGACAAATGTTTAAGAAAAAAGTCATGTGCTTTATACTAAAACGGTATCTATGAAATTTGTACTTTGTGTCCATCTCTTCAAGATGAAAATACTGAGATGTCATACAGAAAGTTACTGCAAAATCAGACTCAGACTTATTCACATATGTAACTCTTACCTATTACAACAGCTATGGCTCCCAGTGCCAGTCCCAGAACCAGTATTAGGGGTGTAATGAGTAGTTTTCCAGCTGAAATGCAAAATTCATTTAACAATTCAAAGCAGGCATTTTATTTTGCCCTTTCCAACCATCCACAAATATTTTGATATTGGACTTCCAAAAGCTGGTTCATTTTTTTAATACTTTACCAGGATTCTTATTTATAAACTCATCCTCCAAATCCAGCCAGGAGCTATCACCACCCAGCCAGCTCCCTGCACACATTTCTCTTCGCCCTCTTCACCCACCAAAACTCTCTGAGTACAGTTCATTTTGTACATTAACGGTTAGCTTGCATTTACTTCTGTTTCCATTCTGAAATCCCTCAGGCATCGGCAGAAACATGATAGCTATAAAGCTACTATCGTTTGGCTTCTCCAGAATGCTACTGTTCAGCAACCACCCTGGAAAGATGCCAAGCAAACCAGCATCTTTGAGAGTTTAGGTTAGTTCAAGGCAATGAGACCATCACCTCTAAATACGCTTCTGCTTGCTTTAAAAGGCTGTGGTAAAGTCCTTATGTACAGTTGAGATTTAGGTCTAAATCAAACCACAGCCAAGTCTATTTTGGATCAACATTTAAAAGGACATGTTGCTGCTCCTACATGAGTAAGGCAACGAGGTTGTGCAGCACACCGGCTAGAGCGTAAGACTTTAAGAACAAATAAAACCTGCTCATATTCTGTATTTCCGTTGAGTTCATGATCTGTAGAAATGCATGGAGGGAAGGCAGGTTTCCTGCTGACACGCTTAAGCTCAAGCTGAACTTTGAATCCCCGTTAGCTTTCTTGTGTTGCATGGTTCCAACTAAATGGCAGAATCTCCCTGGCTGTGCTGGTTGAGCAGTTGGATCAAAGATGTCGCTTGTCTCTGCTGCTCAAAAAATGCAGCAGGGCAGGCACTTGTACTGATGCACCAGCAGCCTGATCGGGGTTAGAAATTAAGCAATTTTTTAAGTTAAGCGTGTGTTTGAGAGATCACCTCTATAAAGAAACGAAAAGTGAGTTCGTTACCTCTCTCTTCCCTACCCTTCCCTCTCTCAAGTCACTTGTATCACGTTACAGTAAATGGATTACTTCATTCAATAATGATGTAACCCTCTCATAACCCGAGCCACTAATTTGGGCAGTCTGAAGGAAAAATTAGATATTTTGGAAATATTTACAGCAGTTAAATGAATTGGCCCTTTTAATGTTCTGTTTTGATAGAATTTAAATTTCATAAGAGCGTTGTGGGTGGGAAACTTTAATTCCTAGAAGAAAAAAAATGGCAAACATTATTGGTATTACTATAGTTGCTAGGCATCCTAATGGTAGAACTTCTTGGGACTCCACTGTGCTGCATTCTATACACACAGAGATTGTCAAATAAGTTACTCAAGTGTAGACAGGAGAAGGAACGTAGAATGAGGAAAACCTCAAAATAACTCCAAACAAGAGTGATTGAAAGCATTTAAAAAATTACCAATTTCATTTGCTTTAATAGCATCATTACATCTTCTGTCCTGTTATGTATTCATGAAGTACCTAGCAATTGATTTTGAATAAAATTCGCCCACGTGAATTCAGGTGGTACTTAAGTGGTATCTTCAGTACATTTAAGACAGCTGAACATGTTTTTCCTTTTTGTGCAATTCATCACTAACTCTAGTTATAACCAAACATTCTGCCTTCAACAATGCAGCCAAATAATTACTATGAGAATGAAATCTCTAAGTCTGCTGGGACTGAAGTATAAAAACAATTTCACCTTACTGCACTGGTCACAGGACAAAGTTTCTCTAAAAAATGCTAGCTTAAGGGGGAGAGAAATGTCATCAAATTCAGACACCATTTCTGCTCCCAGTTTTGACTCTCCTCCCTGTAATTTCTATTAACTTTACAAAATCATTGGTTTATGAAGAAAAGCATGTTTAAATTTATGCAACCCTAAATGCTTTTCCCTGGTTTTTATTACAGAACAGTTTCTGATTGTAGGCACAAACGCTTCCCAACAGAAACCATGATAGCATGCCAGCCTGCCATGAAGCGTTCTTTCCTTTCTACACACCCCACCCACCTGGATCCAGCAGCAACAAGCCAAAAATCTGCACAAGGCTACAAAATCACCACATTTACTTCAGTATTTCCTCTGCACTGCAAGCACACAAAAGAGTCACAGAAGAACATGTACCTACCAACACCCCACCAGTCTCCCATTGACAGCCAAGATAATGTCCTCTTAATTGTCACTACTTAACTAACTAGCAGAGGCATTTTACTACAGGAATTCCAACCTTTATTTCTTGCCATGTGTTAATAAAATTTAGAGACTATGCTTCTAACAACCTATTTTTCTGCTACCATCTCCACTTTAACATCTTCTGCTGACTCTCAGAACAGAACCAAAATCCAGGCTTGTACAATAACACTTACTGATGATGATGCTCCCCCTCTTGCCTAATAAAGCCTTAATATGTTTACATTTACAGTTCTAGATACCAGGACATCTCTGATCCCAGGTGTGATCCTTAACTGGAATTAAACATTTCTGGATTTTCAACTTGATCTGAAACGATTAAGACTAGGAACCTTCAGTTCAAAACAAAACAACAACAACAAAAAGCAAAGATAATGACAAAGAAGGATGTGATGGAGGATCTAATAAAAGGAAGATACGAGAAGGTAAGCAAGCTATTCTTATTTACTCAGTTTCATCATAACAGAAGTAACCAGTGACATTATCAGGAATTGATTAAAAGAAACAGAGGAATGGAAGTACTTTCTTCACACAGCACATAGTGAAATCCTACAGCCCCTACTAGAAATGTTGTGGAAGTAAGAACTTAAGAACTGTGGAAAGTGAACTGAGAAAATGGTGAAGGATACATCTATTGATAGTTATTAAGCAACGGTTCAGACACAAACCTTAACTAAGGAAGTGACCAATGCAATGATTACTGGAAATAGACAGCGAGTGAGATTTTAATTCTAATTGACCACTGTTGGGGACAAACTCGTCAGGCAGACCTTCACACTTGCTAATTAACAGGCATAGAACAATTTTACAAAGATAGCTGATCTTGACAAATTTCCACCATTCAGGATGGCAGAATCCACAAGTTGAACTGACATTGTATCCCAGTCAGGGATTGTACCATCTCGGAAGAAAAATGTTAGGAGAGATGATCTTACAACAATATAATGCCGTCTTAAAAAAAACCAAGTGTGCACACCCACATGTGCATTTGTGAAGGAAATGGGGAGAAAAAAAAAAGGGGAAAGGGGGAATAAAAACAGGGGAAAGAAAATCTAGACTGGCTTACATATGCCAATCATAGTAAAAATCTAATCCAAAGGAGGAAGAGCAGTTAGCCAAATTCTTGAATCCTAACCTGATGTAAATAGTCTAAACTTTTATTTTTTAAAACTTTCATCTGAGTTCTGTAAGAGTTCTGGAATTTTTTGGCAGTTATTTGTGAAGTGTATCAGGATCAATACTAAAATTTAGAGCTCTAGAGATGATGGTGATTAAAGGTCATGAGTGCCAATGCAGAATCATTTGAATCATTGACAACTTGGCTGTAACAAGCTATTATAAAAATGAGGGCAATTACTACATACACTGGCAGGTTCAGCCAGCTCTGTCTCTATTCAAATGATGACGAGTCCTGTGAAAAGTAACACCAAATGACAGAGGTAGTGCTAGAGAGAAAATTTTAACAGAAAACCCTACAAGGAATTTAAGCTGAGGCTTTGAGCTTTGCCAGTCTTTCTTGGTTTACTAATTAAGGCAAACCACAAGTACACTTGCAAAGAGGATATGCAAAAAAAGTATCTTATACCTTCTCTATGCATGCTTTTATAAATATGAATATATACATCTTCCTCGATAAACTTTAAATCTTATATGCACTTGCACATTTCTTGATTGCCTCCAAGTCGCTGTTTGCAAATAAACTAATTTTCTTTCTTACTAGTAAAAGCTGTTTCTTTTTAAAATAGAAAGGCTATGTTATTGCTTTTCAAAACAATGAACAGGGGAAAAAAGAAAATTTTAATAGTAGTTATGCACATACAGTACACGCATATGTATTTTGGACTTTTTATGTGGCATTAAAACATGCTAACTGCATATTTGGATACCTTAATGTAAACCATTGCAAAAATTAAGACAATAACAACATAGTTTTTGGCAGATCTATGTTGTGTTACATTTGTAGCCTCATTGTCCATAGAAGGTTTAATCTTGGACAAAGGTTACCTATGATTTTGCACATGAGCAGCACATAGTTGGTAATGTCTCTGAGCACAGTCCCGTGCTATCACAGATGCTAATTCCACCAAATATACCAAGATCCATTTCAAAACAGCTTACAACACTGTTTGCCATTGTGACTTTTAGTAAAAGCTCTTCTGAAAAGTTACTAAACCGTTTAAATGGTTATTTAATTTTAGGCCTAAATTTATTTAGTAACAGTTTATACCCATGTGCTCATGGGCCAGCATTGTCTTTAATCTAGACTAGATTCTCTCACATGCTGAAATATTTATCTCTACAAAACGTATCAGAGTAGGCACATCCAATAATTCTGAATTTTTATCTACTTTGCTATTTATTTCTGTATTTTTAAGTTTGTTCAAAAGCCTCGTAAGCAAATAGGAGTTCCTTTTTTTTTTTAACAAAAACGTCCAGCTTTTGGCATCATATTCCTGTGAGAGTAATTAATACATTTCATTGTATGTTGTTTTAAGCTGGATTTTATCAGAACCAAAGCTAACAGTTAAAAGAATGGGTAAATGTGAGTTATTTGATTTTCCAAACCCAGATCAGGTTCAAATGCAAACAACACTTCATTGAAATGGATCCTTGACACAGAGGTTCATTTAAAAAAAGGTTCCTGCTCTGATCCATTTCCTCTATATGCTTTTAGAATTACAATCACAGCCAGCAACATGCATATGGACAGTATTTTTTCCAGTTTGCTTACAAATTGCAAAAGGTTTGGAAACAGAAGCTATCAGAAGAGGACACAATACTTACACTCACACAGTCCAGGGAGTGCAAATGCTAAATATTTAAATATATTTAATAAATCACCTTTTACATAACTAAACAACAGGCTGCCCATCCAAGACTTGAAACCTATAGTTTATTGCCCCCCCACCCCAATCACCTCATTGTGCGGCTCTCCACAAGGAACGTTTATCCACTCACCACAGACAGAGCCTCGCACTAATCTCCTTAGATGGGGTCTCTCGGGGAGGTAGCGGTATTTGCATCCAAAGATACTGAGGTTTGACGTGTGATCCCCGAAGAACCGGAGCTGGCGGTATCTCTCCCCACAACGGTAACAAAAATTAGTGTTACACTGTGAACAGGTCATGTGGTCACACCCTTCTGTTCTCTGGATGTGGATCTTTAAGAGAAGAAGAAGAAGAAAAAAGGAAAAGATCATTTCTCCCCCTTCCTAAGCACAGGAAAGCGGGCGCTACCTGGCACAGTCCGTGCCTCAGATGAAAAGACACCACAAGCAACCCCTTGCTTAACTCAGCATTTGCATTAATTAATACTGCAGCTGTACTGAGACAATGGTTTTCTAAGGCATGTGTCAGAGCATCAAATACGAGTTATGGTTGTTTCCAGATTTCCAAACATAATTTCCCATATAATCCTCCTTCTTTATTTAAAGACTTTGTATCTGAGTGATCCCTGCCCTTACTGAAAACTTGAGACACATTAGAACCAAACTTTATTAAAAATAAAAGCAGCACAGTAAATATGGTTATGACCTCTGAACTATGAACTCCATGGATGGGTTTCCCTCTTATGCCACCTGTGGCCCCGCTCCCTTTCTCATTACCATCACAAATTTGTCATTTTGTAATAAATGCCAGAAAGGCTCTGCTGTTAATGTTTTGGGGAAAAAAAAAATATGGTAGTGGTTGTTGTTTTTTATGGGTTTTTTTGTGTTTTTTGTTTGTTTGTTTGTTTTTTAAGAAAGGTTCCACAAACCACGTAAAAGAATTACACCAAGCTTTCATAATAATGCCCATAGTACAACATCAAGCTGGGCTGCCTAGGCTCTACATCCATCTTTCTGCTGTTCACCTGCATGAAAAAACTTCATACTCCATACCTGTATTTCCATGTACTCTTCTGCAAAACAGATACATTTACCTACTTTGCACAGTTTTTGTAAGGCTTTAGTTTTAGTTAATAGTTCTGAGAGTCTTATGAGAGAAGGTCGCGTTGGGGCTGAGTATTTCACTAAATCAACTACAATTACACAACTACTCCTAAATCTTGCCAGCTAAAACTATAGCTAACAGGGTGGCAAACACACACTTTTCCTAGTTCTCAAAATTGCTAAAGGCCCTCCCAACCTGGGACCATGCTTCACAACAGAACGGTAGATAAAGTTACCTAATAATTGAGGTTGGAAGCAACCCTGGGATGTCATCTATTTAAGCCCCTAGCTCCAAGCTGGACTAACTTCAAAGTCAGGTCAGATCGCTCCATGCCTCATCCCACTAGATGTTTAAAATGTCCTAGTATGGGTATGTCAGAGTCTCTTTGAGCAACCTGTCCTACACCTCACCACGCTCCCTAGGAATATTTTTTTCCCTTACATCCAATTGGAATTTTACTTGTTGAATAATTAATGCTTCCTGAAATTCTTATCCATATCTATATGTATTTATTTTGCAGGGAGGTACAGGTAAAGACAAGAAAGGCATCAGTGCTCAGTGGTCCTGCAAGCACCAGTGATGCTGAAAGCTCAGGGATGCTTGTGACTCCTGGGGTATCCGACATTCTTGAGAGGGTGAAGCGTGTTTGTGCTCTGGTACTGATCAGGGTTCATCTGAGAACCCTCACACACCTGAACACCTACTGAAACTGGCACTTTATACACATAACAAACTGAAGTACTTTTGGTTAAAGATTCCAGGGCAGATATAATTAAAAACTAGCTCCAAGTGCACCTGCCAACATCCTTGTGCAAACGACAGCACTCTCAGAATTTATATCTCTATGCTTCCAAATGCTTCTTCTATGCACAAGAAGGGAAAGACATTCACACACATACGAATAAAAGAGGATTGGGCTATAAAACCTTACTCTCTATTGAGCAAGTAGGAGACTTGCATTCATCCCACAGAAGGGATGCAAGTAAACTGACCAAGCAGTTACTTATGTGCCCTGAGGAAGGCTGCTGCTTGGTTCATTGTGTCATTCCCTCACATATATCACAGGTGCCCTGTTCTCCAGAAGCACCTGAAAAAAATACCATTGTTGGTAAACTTTATTAGCTACTCGACTTCAAAATTTTCACATTTAAGCATTTACTGCAAGTAGAGTGGAAAGGAAAAAAGTCTACCCAATACCATACCAACTTAAACATAATTTCTTAAGTTACTCACTTCAGAATAAAACAGTGCATATTGTTAGTTTGACTTTCGCCTGTACTTTCCAGCTTTTATATGGAAAATTGTTGACCCTACTCACAGAACCATAGTTTATTTCATTTGATTCCTAAATGATTAACTTCAAATGAAATTAAGGAATTTTAATCCTGAATTGTGGAGTTTGCACATGGGGCTTTATTGTATTATAACAAATTAACTTTAAAATTTAATTCCAGTTAGTTTTTCAGGGGACTGAAATTCAGACAACTATACATAACATTGTAATTTTAGAAGTACTGTTCCTTATCTGCTGATTCAGTGACATATCTCCATCTTAAAAATGTAAATGAGAGAACGAGATCTTATGAGACTAACATAGCTGTGGTTTTTTTTTTCTTTTTAAATCAAGACTATTTAACTCTCCTCTATCTTCTCCAGATTACCAACCCAATCTATTAAGTTACCATCCATCCTAATTGAAAATCTTTACAAGGCTGGAGCCTGTAAAAACCCTCACTGCAAAGACTAATATCAAAACTACTACATACTTATTTCAAAAAGAAATTTTCTTTGCTGGTTAGAAATTCAAGTACATGCTGGCAATAGCTTTATACGTTCTACCCTCAACATCTTTCAGAAATACCCACCTTTTGAACACTGCCTACTACCCTTCTACCCACGCTTTCCTAGAAGCAATCAAGCTCCAGTTAGCCAGCCACCACTCCAGTCACTCTAAAATCTACTTCTTTCCGTTCTACACCCTCCAGACATAGTGTCCTCTTAAAACATAAAGAAGTCGATATAAGATTTACTTTCTTATGGACACATATTGCAATTACATGTAGTTTATCTTTACTTCTTTAAAAATCAAAGTATTAATTTTTAGTGACCACTTATCTGCACATATACAAGCATCTTCAAAAGGTGCCAATTTGCAATAACTGATTTTACTTGCCTATATTTTTTGTTGCCAAAACTTTCCCTTTGATAGTGAGGAGAGACTTAATTAAGAAAATTAAAAAACCCTTCAAATCTTAGATGTGGAGATTGGACTCCCTATCAGACGCATGCAGACTGACAATGCCAGATGAACTTTGTATGATTCAGTCCAGCTGCTTTCAAGCCCAAGACATGACATTTCACCAGATCAACTTCAGCTGTGGTTCAGATGGACGTGCCTCCCTCCCCTCAGGATAAATGTACTGACAGAGATGGATGACGAATCTATAGGATGGGAAAGCCATCACCAATGGGTCAGATATCTCACAAGTGTTCCTGCCGCGCAGGCAATGCCGTGGCAGGCAGCCGGGGGAACGCAGGGGCTGGGAATGCAGCTGGCTATAGTCAGCTGCGGTCACACGGGGTTCAGTGCCTTGGAACAGCAGGAAAATTACACAACAGAAAAGAACACAGAGCTCAGTCTTAAGGAAACAAGTGAAGTAGCACAGTGGCTATTTCAGACCATCACATTACCACCTCTGCATGTTACATGCACTCTCCCACAAATCTTCCACGTAAATCATTTCCAAGAGATCTGAGATTAAGAGTGGCCATTTCTCCTCCAGTCCTGAAGAAAACCTGGTGCACAGACTTAACGGTTCATACACAAGCAAGGACTCTCCTCCCTTCAAAGGATGAGAAATAATTCACAGGGTACCTTCAAAAACTATGCCCCGAGTTATATGATAACACTCATATTAATCAGAACAGTAAATCCACAGATAAGAAGTAGATATTCCTCAATGTGCATTGACATCCTTGCTGTTGGCAGTTAAGCGAGAGCCACTGTTTGGTGCTTCCTCAGACAGTGGTGGTTTTGAAATCTGCAGTAAGGTAACACCAACATGAAGTTCTTCCTTGGTTGTCTCTACTGTAACAACACTTGAGGAAAAAAGGCATTTTGCTGCAAACCTGCTGTCACAAGAAGTTGTAAAAAAAACTCTTAAAATAGGAGTGGGGAAAGACAAACAAGGCTACAGACTTTATGAAAAGGCATCTAATAGGGTGTAGCAAATTTGCACTCATTAGCCAGCTCCCTCTATGTAGGGAGCCCTTTATGGACAAGCCTTGTTGAGAAAAATGGTCTAGGCTGAGTTTCTGAAAACAGTGTATAACAACTTTAGAAAAGGCTCAATTAAAACAAAAAAAAAGGTCAAAATTAATGATAGAGTTTTAAAAAGGCAGCATTTTGTAATATCTCCATGCTCATCTATAGTCACAAAATGAACTTACAGTTATGTATTTTGACAGCGTATAACATTTTTATTTGCTCATGTAAGCATATCTCAGAGAGATCAGGTAAATATAAGCTATTTCTATTTAGTACACTAAAACTGTATCCACCTATAGGAAAAAGTAATCAAGTTTAAGCTTATTTAACAGTGATGTTAGCATTCAAATTAGAGTGCTCGCATTTTCTGATCTCCTGCACACCCAGACAAGATAATAATTGTGCATTCTACCTCTCCATGGTATGTCTACTTGAAGAGTCTCTGTGTATATGTGTCTGTGTATATATATAATTACTTCCAGAAGATAGCTATGAAGTATGGTCACAGTTTACATTGTTATCAGTATCATATCATATTACCTGTAATTTTACAAGTTATCTCAGTAAAGAAATTCTACCTCTACTGAAGTTTCTACCTGTAATTTCTGTTAACTTCAGTTTTAGTGTAAAGGTTTAATACTAATATCTTGACACAATTTAATCTTGATGTTTTCTCAATCCATTTATTAATTTTGGCTCCTGCAAATTTTTAAACAACACATGAAAGAGGTTCTTTAAATAGAATATAAATCTGTTGTCACCTGAAACATTGCCTATGCAAACGTAGAAGGAGGAAAAAGATCAAATAGTATATTACCTACTCTGTTTTCTGTGTCACTCTTTTCTCTATTTTATTTGTAAATACAATAATCATCTGCTTCAATGTTATTTGTATAGAGATTTTGGGGGGTGGCTGGAGAGAGAGACAGAGAAAGTATTAGCTTCAATCCCCATGACTCCAAATGATTAACTCTTGGTATGTTTATTCCCACGTGCCCATACATGTATTAATACTTTAATGAAGAATGCTGCATAAGATGTATTTTTATAATTACTCAGTAACCAATTAAAAAAGAAAAAAGAATAGTACCACTAACCACTGGCTAAGTGCTTCTTTTGCTTACTTGCTAGTTACAGATTTGATTTAAAAAACAAACAAACAACATTGTTGATATAAACATTTTAAAGGTTGCAGGCAGGAAGAAATTTTTTCACCTCTGAAGAAAAAGATATCAGGAGTGGTGGTAACAATAACACCCTCTTCAATAATCACTTATAATACCACATTACCACATTGTTAACAAAGGTTCTTTTTCTATGCTAGTTTCATAACTTTCCATACTGCCTCCCACCATGCAGAAGGTTTTATTTTCTTTTAATTAAAAAAATAAACCTAAAGTCTTTTTGGAATTAGTAGCCAAACTCATGCAACTTCAGGCTTCAAAATTAGTGACTTAACCTGAATAAGTTCCAAGCATCCAGCCTTTTCTTTTGAAGATGGCAAACAAAGCTGTACATTTAGCATTTCAAATCTAAAATTTATTATGGATAAACATATTAGAGTTAGCAGTTTTAGTTCCTTCCTCTTTCCACCTAGCAGCTCTCTTCTCCCTGCTTTCCCACATTCATACTTTTTGCTTGGTGCATTTTCTTCTCTTTTTGGACAACTTGTTTCAATAGTTACCTCATTCACACTGTCATAAAATCTGAATCTGGACACAAGTCAAAGAATTAGAAACAAAACAGATACTACTTCTCACTCCAAAAGGAATAAAGTTTGTAAAAGGATTTCACTGTAAGACTTCCCAGAAAGTGAACATGTTTAGAACTGGCTCAAACATACCAACTCTTGTCAAACAGCAAGCTGTTAAAACTTTGTTCAAATGTCACATGTGCATGGGAGGAAGGGTAAACAACCAGCTGCTGATTTCAGAGCTTTCTGAGTTTCTCTCAGTGTTTTGAAATCTTTCAGTTTCGAGCTATGGCATCATAGGCATTTCTTTTCCCAAGACCAGAATAAGACACTTAGTAAACTGTTAAACATTCTCTTATTTACACAGGGTGAGGCTCAAAGTGTGACAAAGTATACGGCAGACATTTAGAAGTAAATCTTCCCATTCAATATTTATTTCCCACCAAATGTTCCGGTTTCCTTACTTTGTCCTCTCCATGAAGTAGATGTAGACCAATACAGGTTCAGATTAGGTACTCCCTTTCAAAAAAAACCAAAAAAGGGCAGTCTCCCACCATGAAGGTTTTGACTTGCTACTCTATCAGTAGCTGGAATTAAGTGCTGTGAAAAAAATAGTGAACAAATATAATGGCCACCTTCATTAACAGCAGCCAGGGCAGGGGTGTGCAGGGCTGCTGCATCTCATTTGAATAGTGGGAAATATTTCCTATCCTGGAAAAGATTAATGACATTTTTAGGGTGCAGGACTGCACTTCAGTGTTGAAAATTAAACTAATTAATGAGAAAGGCTTGTCAAGAACTGACATTTAATCCTAAAAAAGCTTCGGCTTTTGCCAAATCTTAAAGTCTCCCTTAGTTAACTTGTTGATAGAGTAATTTCTGCCTTTCTCAGAACATGAATCCAGCCAAGCTCTTTGGAAAACCTGACAAAGGGCATAATATTTCTCTCAAGCTTTCCAGTTCTTTAAAGCTTTATTTTAGGAATAATTTTGTAACACATTCAGTTTAAGTATACATCAAAGCCCACTCTTATGATTTCCATAATGTTTCTTTTACATGGAGAGGTTCTGCAGAATCAGTGCAGGAAAAACCAAGTAAAACATCTGATCTGTTTTTTTTCAGCAAGTCATTGACAACATTCTGCACAGCAAACGTGAATTTCGTTTCTAATGCTGAGCAGAACCTACAAATATTTACTTTAAATACAAATTTAAAGTGTTTGAAGTCACTACACCAAAGGAGAGCAGCTCACCTTGCATTTTGGACACTTCTGGGCATTCCTCTGCCCATGTTCGATTTCGTTGGCCCAGTGACGCAACAGCTTGTCTCCTTTCTTGTACTCTTTGCAGTTAACACCTTCATGCCAGGGAGAGTGGCACTTGAAACACCAGACAAATTGGCAAGACGGACACTGGATCTGTATAAATGAGAGAACACCACACATTTGCAAGCTGGTTGTCAAACCAACTGGAAAGCCCATTTTAAAACCACTGCTCAGAGTAGCTGCCCAGCAAAGGTTTAACATCTTTTGAAATGTCTGTTTTAAAAACACAAGAAGCTGTTGAAGCTAACTTTTTTTTTCTTGTTTTTAAAGAGAGAAAACACAGAACTAATTTCTGAAGTCAGGAAAGGCCCCAATCAAACAAAGCACGAAAACCAAATTCAATGTGTGGCTCAAACACCAAAAGGCAAAATCCAGGAAGCTTATTCAGTTGCCTCCAATACACACACGAGATCACCTCAAAATCAGGAGTCAGTTTTCAGTGTGGTGGATCTGAGTCTTCTAGTTATAAACACTGCCAAGGCTATCACCAGGGAATAACGGGTCTTCTGAAGGGGCTCTACGGAGCTCAGAATGGGTTAGGAAGCTTATATTAGAAATGGTCCTGGGAAAAAGGGGCCAAGTGCAAGGGTCTCAATCAAGTGCCACAACTACCACCCGGAAGTCAGGTACCTCCTTTTGCTCCTGATTGTGAAAGGGTCAGTTGAAGCTGCACCAAACCACCCGCTTCCTACAGACAACACCTAACATCAAAAAATACAAGTCAAGCTCCCTAAATTGAGAAAGGATTTATTCTTCCCACTTCCTGGGTTTTACATAATTTCGTCCAACAGGTACCATTGTCACCAGGTCTTCCTCCAGAGCCTGGGTATGTTTTTGAAAAACAGGCTACAGCAGCTGCTGTGGTCATAGAATAAACACAGGCACATTGCAGGTGCTTATCTGATACGAAACTGACCTCCTACCTGGATCATGACCGAGACATTTAGTTTTTCACCTTTAATGTTTCACATTAAAAATCTAATTGACACAATGGCTTAAGCTGAGCATTTTTATGACCTTAGCTGACACATTTTTCAGTGGTTGTCTTTAACTTCACCTGTAGAAAGCAAATGTGTGTTTGTTGTTGTTATGTTTGTTTTTTTCACACTGCAGCCGTGTATAACATTCATAGCTTCATTTGTATAAAATGATGTACCTCTGTCTGTACAGCACTGGTTAACCAAGTATTTTACCTTCAATGGTGGCCTGTATGATGAGGTGCTCGATGCATCACTTCAGCTTACCTCTTTATGTCAATCCACATCTACAGATCAGCAAGTGCAAGAATGGGAGTTAATGGTCAAGAGAGCTAATACTTTTCTCCTTACCCATAAGACAGCAATTTCCCCTCCAAGATCCTTTGACTGGGCATAAGGCTAAAGTACAAAGAAGGGAAGCAGCATCAAAAAGTTGACTGATTTTCCTATTATAATGCATTAACATTTTTGTGAGTTATAACACCCTCTACTAGCCATTGTCCTTGTAAAAATATATATTGTATGTGCATATAAGTATTAGAATACATATGTTTCCTTCATATCAAGCAGACTCAAAGAAAGTGTAACATTAAAATGTATGAAATTCTGATATCCTGTACCCAGTGCAAGTATGAGTTACTGCTTTGTATTGCTATTATACAAAGTGACCTTTCTGCTAAGGTACACACTGCGAAACCTCACACAGAAGAAAACTGCGCTTATGCTTTCTGTCAAGATACCGAAGACCCAGGTAGGCAGCACAAAAGTTGGAAAGAACAATAAAAGAAACTTGCTTGCAGGGAAACAACCCATTAAGGCTGCAATGCATGGATTACAAGCATTATTACTTTTTGCATGAAAACACAATCATGTCTAACGCCAAGATAAAGTATAAAACCAAGGCAATAACATAACCAGTGCCCTTTCTCTAATATGTTGGTCTACTGGCCCAGATGCTACACCTAAGGGTCTACATGACCCTGCATCTCTGCTTCCCAGATGAGTTCTCTTAATGAAACCAGCTTAACAAAAAAGAGAAAAATTCCCTCTAAAGAATCTAAAGAATAGGATAAAACTTGCTACTAACCAAATTAACATGGAGCACTGATCCATGTTTCCACAATCCTTTAGAAACCAATATGCACAACACAGATTTACTAATGATTATCCTGCCCAATATCTCCATATCTTTTTTCCCTTCTTTTTTACCCAAGTTTACATTTTCAATAATGCACACCATGGTGACCTGCTGCTGGGAAGACAGAGTGTAGTAGGTATTGCATTGTATTACTCAGTATTTGTTACGCCAAAGATGAAGTTTGTAGCCAAATTAAGTGTTCTGCAGCCTGAAAGTTTTTATCAGTTGCAGTATTCAGACATTTGAGATGGAATACGAATGTTAAAAAATACAAACACAAACCAACAGATCTGGGAAGTGGCAAGTTAAAGCTTCTTCCTTAAATAAAATGCCAGTATATTTTAAAACATAAGTTTTGTGGGGTTTTTTGGGTGAAAATCTGACACAAATCCATTGCAGGTTCTATCTTTCTATTATAGCATGTATATAACTGCAAGAAATATAGCAGCCACCAGGATATATATTTAATCTTACCCATGCACACTGACTACAAGTATTGAAATACAGAATGAGGCTAGAACCAGATGAACTCAGAACAACATTTGTTACTATGAATGGCCCTGACTAACTGAAGTAAACTAGTGGGAACTGATAACTTCATTACAGGTTTGGAGCTCTTACTTTCCTCTTCCACCTGCCAGCCCTAACAGCACCTTCCACGAAACTGCACTGGTAAATATTTTTTACATTTTGAAAGGGCCACTTGACTTCTCTTAGAGCAGTCTTCCAGATTCTTATTCCATGCTTTCTCTGCTTTTCTGACAGCAAAAAAGTCAAGTACGATTTGCTTTATGCTTCAATATCAGTGCACGAAATCATAATGACACAGAAATGCTATTTACCTATAATTTAAAGTAGTAAAATACATTATAGTCCAGCAAAGCAGACAAACTGTATCTGAAAACAAAGCATTTATATAGAGGTTTTAGAAATAAGTTTTTCCTCACACACATTTTTCCATTTATTTATGACTTCCATCTCAGTTGATCAGAATTGACAGGATGGATACACACACAAACTTCTACACCTTCTGGAGATCAGTCTCCCTTGAAATAGAAAAGATTATACAACTTCTCATAATAACCCTTTTGGTTCTCAGCTTTCTGAAACACTGACCTTTGAGGCTAACATTTTCCATTTTCTTAGCTAGTCTCTTTACTGCAAGCTATTTTAACTATCATTTTCCTTCCCTCTCAGAAGAAGACCTTTCAAAATTGGTAGGTAACAGCAATAAGGAACACTGGTCAATGTGAGATGACAACAGCAAAAATGACCACACATTAAAAATACTGTGAGAGCCTGAAGCTGCAAAAAGCTTAGTGGGATTTTCTGCTGCTTAGTGGACCGCTACCTATAGAATAGGATGGCCGAATTGTGCAGCTGATTACACAAATTACAATCTCTAGCTACATGGTCACTTTATTCCAAAATAAATACGGGCTTCTGCCAAAACAGTTGTCTCCTCTATCACCAACCCATCCCTTCTACTGTACCAGCTGAAAATGCAAGCAACAACAAAACAAATCTTGTCTCCCATTGGAGCTGATCTTTGATCCAGCTCCCAGTGTGACACCAAAACTTCAACATGAGCAAAAGCAAGCTGGTAGGAACAAACAGCTGAGAGAAAAGAGGGAGAGCACCATGTCCGCAGCAGTTCAGGCTCAAGGCAGACCGGAGTGATGTGTAACTATGAAGATATCTGCTACTCAAGGTTAAAACCTGATCCCAAAAGGCGGGAAGTGACTGATATGAACTATACAGATCCACTCCATCACAGCGTCTTTGCAGGTACAGATTCCTACTAGTTCTAGAGCACCAAGCTTCAGAAACTCTTGACTAGTTCTAACAATAGATAGTTCATATAGCAACCACATCGAAAAACACAGTTACATTTCCAAAGCTAAGCACTCAAGCCCCTCTTTTATGTGATGGATATCTCTTGACAGAAGTGAACAAGAAAACTTCATTATAAACCTCACAGGTTGATGAAGGAGAAACAGACTCTAAGAATCAAGAACTGCTCCTTCATGGAAGTTTAAAGAACTGACATAAAAACAACAGGTGAAATCCAGGGCTTAGGGGAAAGCAAAAAAAAACCAGACAGACACCCTCCTCCCCCTCCAAAAAACAACTCTCACAGAACAAGTCAACATACTCATTCTTATGAAACCCATATCTGTTCCATGCATAGGAACTGAATTACCAATTTTTCAATTTGTGCCAATTTCCTTTTGCACTTTGGTACACCAGCTTTGACTAAAGTTTTATTAGGATCTTGTCTACAACCAGGTCTTACACTCCCAATTTATGTCATAAGAGAGGGGGCAGGGTTATTTAAAGTTGGATCCATTTGTGATATAAATATTTGATATAGGAAAATAAATAGTCACACTGCTCTACTGTGCTGTCCTAAGTCATGCTAATGGAAGAAGAAAGGTTTGGCTAGCAACTTTCCTTTTCTTCCCCTCCTCCTTTCTCAACATAAATGCATCAGTTAACACTCTAGGCTTAGCACACCAAGACTCTGCTCTCAAAAATGAAACACAGCAGCCACAAACTGAACTGCTGGGCTTAGATCAGTTTAGCTCACATAAACCAGCAGTAAGGAAAATTAATCTAATAACTTTGCTACCTCTTTAAATTTAGATGTTACGTTTATTTATAATTTTGAAGTGTATCAAATTTTAGGAATGCCATTAGTAGCATTCCAAAAATATCTGCTCAAATGTACTCTTGGGTTTTACAATGTTTTCCTGCTGCAGTGTATAGGAAAGTGAGGGTACTGGCACTAAGCCCCTGTGTGCAGTCATCCTACTAGCAGGCTTGTGCGCAGATTTCCCCACGCATGACTCAGTTCTTCTGAAGGCAGCACTTCCAGTGCTGGTACAGAATTCCTCTGGTGCAACTGCTGTTTATAATGCTCCTGTGTGAATAAGCAAGTCTCCCAGTCTCCAGCGGGATGTCTCCTATGCTATATGCAGAAGAAACTGAGTCTGTACCTCCAAAGAGACTATAATTCAAGGCACAGACAGCTTACCATACAAACAAGTCACATGAGAATCCAAGAAAAGTGAGATAATAATGGTCCACAGCTACATGTGTATGTAATTACTTACATATATACAACGTTATATATAGTCTTCCTTTTACATCTTTATCCCTGCAGCAAAACTCTTTCTTGTGCTAAGCTTAAAATAAGTCACTAAAACTATACCTATGCCAGAAAAGAACACAAGTTCAGGGAGCAGGTTGAAGCCCTGGGCTATGATCATCTGTGCTGTTTGCTATTGCTTTCCTAACTATATTTCTGGCCAGCAACAACTAGACATTCTTCCAGGCAACACCTGGCCACAGCTCAAAGGACACATTCAGCCAGAGTCTGTTCCCAGGAGACTTGAGCTCTCCAGATCAGAGCTACACATAAAACATCACTACAGGACCAGCGAACTGCTTGTACTATTTAATGCATCACAGAGCCTCCCAATTCCTTCTGATTATGATTTGTAGGGAAGTGGTGGGAATATTTTAAATCACAAAAGAGCACTGGTGGGTAGAATGACCCATTTTGAGCCTTGAGGAATATTCTCAGAGTTGGCATGCCCATGACACAACAACTGCACCACTTGTGACCCTCACTGGTGGGACAGTAACGGCCGCTGGTGCCTTACGAGAGGCTGCTGCAGAGGCATTGCAACATCTCATCTGCCCTGGACCGCACAGCCTGCCCACATCTGAGGGAATGCCAAGCGGATGCGTGAAGAATGGCTGTGGGTGGAAGGAATTTTACCTGCAGTTTCAAATTTCTCCACCTCCATGTAAGGTGCCAAAAATCTAAAAACGATGAGTCCAGCAGACATTGTGGCCTGTAATTCACGCACTGCACAGATATATAGAAGAAGCTCATAACTCAGAGTTAGCTTTACCAAGGTCTCAACCCCACTGGATACAGAACCTTGTACCTTTTAATTTCCATACTAGGTTGAATCTTGTGCTGTGTAATTAGGGCTATCTAAACAGTCATCTAAACTCCTACTGAGAAGAACTGGTTTGTCCAGGAAAGGCCAGCTTAATCATGAAATTAACCACAATGAATCTAATAACCGGATGGAAAACTTAACACAGAGCATGATGCTGCAGACAGAACCTTCATCTTCTGGAAATGAGATGGATCTTCAGTAGCTCAAAACTTCTTCTAACTGTATTCTCTTGCTTTTTGTCTTTGATTGAAATCAGAGTATAAGCAAATCTTCTACTTAAAGAAATGCTGGAAAAGTGGTGTTTTTCTCTCCACCCCCCTCCCTCACCCCCCATCTCCGCACTGGATCATATTTCTCGTTTTCTGTATTGTGAGTGATGAGACTAGAGTAATGTATAACCTTTGGTAAGAGGATGAAGAAATTAAAACCAAGCAGCATAACAGGCCAAGAATCTCATTCTAAGGAAGGAGTAAGTCAACTGCCTAACTCCATAAATGCCCAGAATTCATTTGCTCAGAGTATCAGGGAAAACTTATCTCTGCTGGAGCTGTGTCTCTAAAACTAGTTAGAGTGATAACTTCCCTTCTCTAGTCTCTTCTGATAGTGATCATATTGTTTGCATGTCAGAGAGAAAATACTCTTTAAATTGTGTGTCAGGACAAAAATTACACCACCTGCCAAAGAAATAAGGACTGAAGATCAACTGCTTGAACTGTTAGAAATCAATTAAGTAGTTAATCAATGATGTACTACAGATTCATATTCCTAATCACAGCTTGCACACAGCCCCAGTGATCCAAGAAAGCTCAATTGATGCCCACCAAGTGCTGTCCTACTTTTGCGGTGCCATCTAACCCACAGCCCTGGCAAGCATGCTCACTTTGTATTTGTTCTCCAATTTGGCAGGGGTAGGAATGTGGCCTCTCCTCCGGAAGGTTGTAAAGTGCTTGCACTGAGGGCATGGCTTGGTGCTGGAGTCAATGCGGCTGAGTTCCAGGAAATATTTGTACTTGATGATGTCATCGTGGGGCAGGTTATAAAGGACAGTTGTTTCATCCAGATGTTCATTGCACTCTGTGATCGGGCATTTTATATCCGCTTGTCCCAGCTGCACCTGTGTACGGAGAAACCCAGAAGAGCTGTAAGACCTTTTGCTTGACAAAAGCAAGCAAGCATTTCTGAATTTTGTGAGAAAATTTAATTTCAAGTACCGTAACAACCCACAGACTATCAAGTACATTGTCTCAGAACTACTTTGACTTACTCCAAACACACTGCAGTTTTTCTAGAAGATATTTTCAAATCCAAACAGAAAGGCTAATTACCCTTATGCAGTTATTAAATGTCTAGTCTCAGTGTATGCACCATGGCTTCACTGAACCAAAACATGAGCCCTAACTAGCAGCACTCATCCAGAACTCCACGCTTTGTGTGCAATGGTCAGCACTCCACTATCACAGCTCATAATGGCTGTGAGAAAGCAGGCAATGGAAACTTTTATATATTGTTTCACTGCAAAACATGCTGGGAATCACTGCGTGGATAAATTAAAGTCAATTCAGGATCATCAGAGTCTAGCAGCTCTGACTCAGCGCTAGGCCTGAGCTGGCTCCTGGTCAGCAAGCTCAGTGCCTCTGCAGGCTGCTTCCAGGAAGCTCCTCACGCACCACCCAGCATATGCACCAAGTGTTAGCTGAGCCTGCGGCTGACCAAAATAATAAATTTTCCCAGAACTCAGAGTTCAAAATAACTCACCAAAACCCCCCAAAAACCCTTAACAAAAACCTCTAAAAAGATGATGAAAACAAAAGCACACACAGAAGCAAGCTCAAGTTTAAAAGGGATTAAACTGTTGCTGACCTAATGAACCCTGGTGGTCCCAAGCTGATCCATATGGTCAGATATTCACGTGTTTCCAGAGCTCCCGGATCCAAGAAGAGCACTGCACCCTGGTCTGCACCCTTCACGCCTGGCAGGCTTTAACAGCTCGGACTCTGTGCCAAAACACCAGATCCTACTTGGTCTGGGAGCAGCAGAGTTGCATTTGCTTGGCACTGAACCAGAGTTAATAAATCGTGCTGAGTCTCAAGAGTCTGCAAGGACCCAGCTTGAGCATGTTTGTGTATCCCTCAAGTAATCTTGAATGAACGAGTGCCGACTGTGCAAGTAAAGCTGACCACAAGCCCAATTCCTTCATTAGCAAGTATCTCCATGCAGAGAAAAAGGGGTTTAATGGTGTAACCAGCATCTCTTTCTAGGAATTACTGCTTCGAGGTTGGCAAGTTTGATTTCCCTAGACAGCTTATTCCTTAGCATGGTTCATTATGGCAGCCTGCCAAACAATACACTAAATATGGTAGGTACACCTCAGATTTGCATGCAGATCTTACTGCTGCATACTGGTACCAGAAGACACAAAGACTCCACTAATGCAGTATTTAAGCTAAGAAAGGAGGAAAAAAACCCACAAACCAACACAACACAACCCTGTCATTGCTGCCTCAGCAATGGAGCCATATGGGCTCTAGTTGAATGATAATTAACTGAGTCAGGAGCCAGGGGATTAGAACAGTCATAACAAAATGGTATAAAAATCCAAGCTTCGCACTGACTTCAAAAAGATCCCTATTGTACTGCCTTTGTTCTCTCAGCAGTGCAGCTAAACCCAAGCAGAGCAAAGAGGTTAGGTGTATATTAGGGAGTGAAAAGCAGGGTGAGGACAGTAGCAGCCCACCCCAGACCAGAGCATGGCAGAGATGACCTGGACAAGCACTTGCTGCAGCAGTGCCCTGTGCAGCCACAGCTGAGGGCGCAAGCAGAGCTGCCTGCGCCAGAGGAGAGGCGGCTCCCCCACCAATACAGCCGCTCTCAGGAGGGAACTCCCCGAATTTCATTTCCAGCTGTAAGAGATGAGCAGACCACATGCAAATAAGGCTAGGCTCAGTTTGGCTTTTAAATGGACCAGTGTTAAGTACAGTAGGAGTATGTACTCAAAGGTATTAAAAAAAACAACAAACCAATCCAGAACAACACAACCAACACCCCACAAACTACACGCTGGGGAATGTCCACATTTTATACCTGTAGGATACTAATTCACCTGCAGCAGCATGTGAAAATTTAGCTCTGGCATATTATGTATGACCTTTGAAAGTGCCTTCCAATCCAAACTATTCTATGACTCTATGACATCATCAGAGTGACTCTTCTCAGAACAATCACCCAGTACATCATGGAGCTGTGCTTAAAAAGAGCATGATCAATGCAACACTAGAACACCTGAACATGCTAAACTAGGAAAACTATTTGCCACAGAAATATCAAAAGCTACCACGCTACTGGAAGGATTATTATAGACTTCTGTTTAAATAAAGTGTAGGTAGAACAATTTAAGGCCAAATAGTCAAATTAATCCCACCTAGGACTACTTCAGGGTTTCAAGGGTATTTTTAAGCATTAGGGAAATGCTAAAAGAGGCAAGTCCTTTTTGCTAAGAGTAAAGTAAGCTATGACTGAGTAACACTTCAGAGTGAGAAGGCACATTGTATCTGTCATCTAAGCTGGTACTTAAGAAGTACTGCTTATAAATGCTAGTTAGAACAAACCTGCATTTATAAAATGAGGCAATACAAAGCTGAACACTTTCTGTATTTCATGCCCACATAGAATATGATTAATACATGTGGTAAGAGTCAAGTGTGGTTTCAGTGTTTATTTTGAAAATATGTTTTACACCCACTTGAAGTAAATCATTTTTATCCTCTGTAATAGTTTCAGCCTTTCACATTTGGCAAAGATTGATCCTTTTCCTGTGTTTTGAATAGGACTGAAGTGAACAGAGCTGGTTTGCTTATTAGCAGTAACTTCAATGGAGCCTTGTCTTACCAAAACAGTCCATCTTTGTTTGTGCACCAGCATCAGCAATTGATGCAATACAGCTTTAGAGGTAGCCTGCAGACCCTAGAGGTGCTACAGAATGGGAAAGAAAAAAGAAGAGAAAATCTCTTATAACATGGGCAAAGTAACTAGTTTTATTCTTTCCCTTGATTTTTTTTAAGACGTTTTGAAGAGCCTTATCCTTCAGTATCAGCTTATCACAATGTCAAACCCCCAAGTTTTAAGAAGTCCTTGAATTTCAAAATACCACTTTGTATTAAGAACTTAGGAACTCTTGGTATACACAACAGCATGGTGTATTTTCACAGCATGAGGAACAATTCAGACACGTCTAAAAGCAGCTGAGCTGTAGTACAGTGGTGAATGTCAGGCAGCATCCAGTTCTCACACCCAGCTGTGCATCACTCCTGTGAAGCATCTCAGGAGGGGCCAGCTCTGCTTACAATTCATGGGGATAAAACAGTCATGACTTTCATCCTACAGAAAGATAACACTAAAATTATCAGGAGAGCAATATGTACCTTTATTATCCCCCTCCACCCGAAGTTTTTGACATTTTATTCGAAAATATTTTGGCAGGGGGATGGAATGGGACCCAGACTCTGCACAGGTCCACTTACTGCCCTAAAATACAGTGATATCAGCAACAGAAGACAGAAACAGATGGCATGGTACTTTAAGTCGGAAAATTATTTCTGCCCCCCCAGCTTTCTTTTAAAGGAAATCTTTGTTAGCTACACAGAAAGCAAAGTTCAAAAAACACTGGAAGCATTGATTTATACCTGCCACTTCGGCTGGATTTAACATAACCTGTGCAGGCGGTACTTGGGTGGCTGTATTACGGCCATATTCCTTACAGAAGGGGCCATTCTACATACAGACACATACAAACAAGCGTTTTCCAACAGAAACTGTATTCTTAGTTCAGAGATGCATATGCTAAATAAATCAGTAAATTGTTCTCACTTCTTACCTACTAGTGCTGAAAGAAAAGTGAACAGTGCCAAGTCTAATCTGCACTTCTGTAGAGCAATTATTTCTGCCAGTGCACCAAATTCTCCCCTATAAACTACCAAAGATGTTACGCATTAATAAAAAGTATTTTAGAAATGCACAGATGCAAGTGAAGGAATAGTCTGGTCTAGAGGACCTTCATAGTCTACAAGGGAAGAAATCAATGGATTAAAAAACTTAAAAAAAAAAAAAAAAATGCCCACCAGTACATCAAAGGTAAAGGTTTGACCTTCCTACTCCAAAAGCATATGTTCTGAATGCTTTACAACACATATTTTAATGTGTCATCAATTTAAATTATCAAAGTTCATCTAGTTGTCATAACCTCAGCCACAGGCTGGGATTCCAGCTCCATCCGAAATGCCCTGAGGACCGCTGTGGGGAGAGCGCTTACAAAACGTGTTCCCAGGGCGTGGTGGGACGCTGCAGCCACACACCACCGAGGACTCTGGCATCACCTGCACGGGCAGCGACCGGAGCAACTTTTGCCCCAGAAACCAACCAAAACCTTAACTGGCAAAAACGGCCTCCGCAGCCTGGAGCAAGCCCCCAAACCAGTGTCTGTTTCCCATTCAAACTCTTTCCTCCATAGTCACACCTACAACTGTGAGGATAAGCTAGCAAGAGATTCTTCAGAATACATCTACACTCAACAAAACCCTTTTTCTTAAAACCCTCTTCATTTACTTCGTCATTTGACTGCTGGCATGAAGCTCTATACCTTTTCCCTTCCTTCCACAGGACGAGGTATGCTCACATAGATTTTATGTTGACAGAAACATTCAGCTTCTATTTGTTCTCTTCACATAGGAATAACTTTTACAGAAACT
The DNA here is from genome assembly GCF_964273445.1 of Streptopelia decaocto. Classification (NCBI taxonomy): domain Eukaryota; kingdom Metazoa; phylum Chordata; class Aves; order Columbiformes; family Columbidae; genus Streptopelia; species Streptopelia decaocto. Next base: position 66,204,435 of record NC_138656.1, read on the forward strand.
TACTTATAGAACTACATATTTCAAAACCCACTGTGGATACTCCACTTTCAGTTGCCCACTTTATCAATTCAGGAAAATAGTCATCTCTTTTTCCATCAAAGACAACAGACAAACCTTTCTGCAAATTTTCTCAATAAGTGAACAAATTTGTACATATTCTTCCCGTTCCTTAATAGCATTTGTGGTAGGACTGCTGCATTTCTGCAATAATAGAATAATAACAGAATAATATAGAATTAACACTTGTAAACAAGTAATCATCAACCTGCATGACCTTCCCCCTCCACTGCTTCATTTCCTGTTACTTTCTCTAGCACCAAGTTAATCAAAAAAGGAAAAGATTTTTACCTCAGTAATGCATTTAGAAAAACTACGCTGCATTAAGCCATGTTTCCGCCTGCTAGCACTCATCAAACCTGGCGCATGTCATCAGCAAACCTGGAGTTTACATGCTTTCTGCTGTGTTTTTTGGCATCCACTGTGAGCTGAAACCCACAGCAGAGGCAACAGTCCTGTAGCTACACAAAAGTGGGGCTGCTACACCTGGCCGGCTGCCCGCTGAGCTTGGACACTCTCTGACAAAGAAGCACACCAGAGTCAGACTGAGAAATTGGCTGGCAGAAAGCTTTCACAACCTCTGGGCGTGCTGGAGCATACAAGATAGAGGAATCCTTCATCTCTCCTCCTGAGCCATGTGTGGGGGCAGAGGAAGGTAACCTGGGAGGAAGCATGGCAGAAACTGCCAGTCTGGGAGGAATATGACCCAAACCCTCAGGCCTCTCAGCATTCATTAAAGAGAAAAAGGAAAAGCACAAGAGCTTTCATGTTTTGTCCAGGTGTCCAAACTACCGATGCTATCTAAGTATGTGTATGGTAATTTTTCTGTTCCTTACTAGACAGAGTCTTTTACCAAAAGTGAATGTAAGATGCTCATGAAAGAAGAGTAGAGGACAGCAGAGTGAGCAAAGTGCCTGCCCTTTTTGGGGTGGAAAAGAAGAGGCAGCCTAGGAGTGGGATCAAAGGAGCACACTAAAACCGAGCAGGTGTGGGAAGGGATTTCAGAAGGGAAGCAAGGGAGACCATCCGCATATCATGATACGCTAAGATAACCTGGCCATCTCGGGAGTGAGCTCTGCTTGCAGGGGCTTAGTCGTATTAGGAAACACAAGTAGTGAAGAAGCAAGACCTTCAGAAGGTAATGGATTGTTGGGCTTCCAGCATCAGAATAAAAACATCACAGGCAAATAACAGAGAACCAAAACAAGCTAACTCTGACAGCTGATTCTTGTAAAACAAACAAAATAAAAAGTGGGGGAAAGGGGGAGAACAAAGGGAGGGAGGAAAGGACCTATCCAAATGATTCAATTCTCCCTTTCCAGTTCATAAGATTAAACAAAGTGTGCTCAGTCACTTGAGCAGATAATTTTTTATGTACGTGCTGCTTGCTTTCAGAAGCAACACTTACAAAGGTACACAGCTGTTTCCTCATCTCACAGCAGAAAGTCCTGACCAAACTCCAGCCTCCACTGGGTTCAGACTGGATTAACCCAGAGTCAGATTAATTCCAATGGAATAATACTGTTAACTATTAACAAGAATTAGCATCACAACCAAATCCTTTCCCATGCTTTTCTTAAAGATGAACAAAAAGTTAGCACTTGTAACCTGTTACAAAAGAGTGAAAATACGTGTTCTCAGTATTCATTGAAAAATATCACTTCAGTCTTCAGGTGGAGACAACATCAACAACAACAGTAGAAGTTTATCCTACAACTATTTATGTTGAAAAAGAAGAGAATAGCTTATTCTTCTACTATTTAGTAGGCAGGGTCCCAACCAGACCCAAAAACCAGAAAAGGCTCCTGAGTTCACTTTTGCCAAACAGCATTCCCCTTTCAAATAAAATAGGGCTCAAACCACCAAACATTTGCACAACCTGTTCAGTAATATGTATTACTAAGCCCAGATAAACCCAGCTGGTATCATCAGCAATAGTTGAACAGCAGCAGGTTTCAACAGCAGCCGTTGCTGGTATGTTTTACTGTTGTACCTAGAGAAACACTTCATGGTGCTTAGTATTTTCCCAACTAAAAGTGGTATTTAGCATAAAAGAAAAGCTCTCATAATCAAGGGAAGGTGGTAGGTGAGGAGGAGCATGTTCCCACCTATTGCACTATTCCATCCCAGAAGATGGCTACAAAACCTAACAAAGAGTTGCCATGGACGTGGGTGATGACTTAAAAATTGCAAGAACTTTTAACATAAATCTCTCAAGTATTTTCTTGACCACCCAGATCATCAACATTCCTTGGCCTGTAGAAAAAAGAACAGGCATTTTATAGCCATTCTTAAACTGTTCTGCTTTCCTTAAGAAAGCTACCTACAACTATTTAGTTGTCTTTCCTAGACCTGAGGTTGTAGGCAAGTTTTCTTGTGAATGTATTAATAACCCGTGTTTTCACACTTGATCATCAGACTTGAAACCAATTCGTTCCCTCTTTACTTGATAAATTCAATAAACAGCAGAATTGCATAGGGACAAGCAATCCTGAAAAGTATTTTTTAGCTGGCAGATAATTGTCAGGAATGACAGTAACATACCTCACTTGTAAGACTCAAGGTGAAATATGAGAGGTTAAAATACTATCACTTGGCTTCCCTTACAAACAAGGTTAACTTTGATACATTTGTTTATGCAATTAAGTTGTTACAAATAGCTAAGATTTTAATTAGAAGTAGCTACTTCACTCTGCCTTCCTGAAAAGAGACCTGTCTCATGCAACTACTATCTATCCACAAGAAACAAATCTGCTTTTGGTGAAAATTTATGCTATTAAATCTACTACAAAGTGAAACTAACTGATAATTTTTACAGAGCTTAAGCAATAAGAGGAAGGGTGTGCACACTGACCCATTTTCAGGAATAAATATTTCCTTGCAAAGGCTAACTCAGAATGGATTTCCAAGCTTCTACCCACATACCATCATCTGGACAAACCCCAGATTCTGTGCTAAACCTCCATGACTTTATGAAGTTATTTCTCGTAATGCTTTGTAAGTCTAAACCACATTCTAATACACATTTAATGCAGCCACAACAGGGAGCAAATGTACAAGACCGAGACATGCAAACAGCACAGCCTTCTCCAGGGAGGTGTCTGGGGCAACAGCTTATGCAGTGGTTGTGATCTATACCTAAAGACGCTGAGGGAAAAGCAAAGCAGAAGCATCACCCCAGTTAGGAGCAAATTACCCATCATCAAACAGTTAAACTGTGACCTAAGATAGTTCAGCAGAAAACTACGGCACAGACGAAAAATCCTCTTACGGAAGTTGAAAGCACAATTCTGCCCCACAACTAATCTAATCCAGTAGAGAGCTGCACTCGCCTAGCGCGTAGTAGTTTGTAAGCAGCAAATTTAACAGCCGAACTACCAGAGTGATTTCTCCTGCTGATCAAACTCTGGCTGTAATTTTAGGTTTGTTACTGTGTCGGGTCAGTCTGCCAGAATTGGGTCCCAACTGAAGCTGGAAGACAGCTGTCACCCTGATTAACAGAAAGCTTTTGTGTATCGATTGCTGCAGACTTTACTTGTCACGAGCAGCTAGAATCTTTACAAGATCACAAAATCAGTAGAAATAGCAAAACAAGGGGGGAAGCAGACAAAACATATCTTTTACACCAGGAAAAACAAACAATAACTGCATTCAGAACAACATATTACACTTACTACCTTTTCATAAAGCAAAGAAAACACGAAGAAAGCTCATTTACATTCCTAAAGGCAGTTCTATCACCTGATTAGGCTGTTAAAATACTCATTTTCACATCAGGTTTACCATAAGAGATGAAATTACAATTTCCCATTTGTTCCAAATTCTCTTAAAGAAAAAACAAAACACAACAAAAAGAAACAAACAAAACCCACTATTACTTATTCATCTCCTGTTTATATATGTAAATCTACATTGAAAAAAAAAAGTATAAAAACATAATATGACCTTTACTACAAACCCTTTACTAGTTCAAAATGTTGATATGGATTTGACAAACCTGTTGCATGCATTATTGTGCTCCAAGAACCTGCTTTTGCTGTGAGGCACAAGTGAAGAATAGAGGTAGAATAAGTCAAAATGCCCCAGGTTAGACTCCAGGCTAAAATTTGAGAATTAACAGTCAGGAAGAGATCTGATTCTTGTAAAAATACTGCTGTGATCAGATAAGACTGTAGAAATACTTGCATGCAGGAGGAAAAAAAAAAAAACCAAAACCAAACCGCAAGGTAATATAAGGCTTCCCTTCACTGCCTCTTGTTTTCAATCACCTTTGCTCCTTTGAGGATAACAACAGTCCCAGCCAATGCCTTAATATGAAGAAAAAGGTGGAAGTAACTATTGTAATCACTGAATTCAGTTCTCTGCAATCATCCTTTTTGGCTGGTTAGAGAGATTGGCCTCAAACAGAAAGACAAAAGACTACTTCTACCCACACAGACTTCTCTTTACGGATGCTGTGGCAGGCTCACCCTGTATTACTGGGAGTTTAGCCAAGATCCCTAGTTATGGGATCAAACACCTACATGGGCCTGAAAGGTCTGGGGTGCAGAGCCAGCCAGACCTCTCATATATCACCTGGTCCAGGTATCAGAGCCCTTCAGCCATCCCATCAGCTCACAGTTGGCCAAGACTGCTCTTACCTCAGACTGTACCCTGCCTAGTGGCTAAAAATTATGGAAGAAGCCAATCTAGCTTTCCCTTCTCCCTCTCTTCAGAGAGCAATTGTGAGGCTGCAAGGAGAGAAGCTTCGGCTGGCTAACACAGGACATTGAAGTGTTTTTAAATTAGTTTTCCAGTTGATCAGGCAGTTGAATTTATTCTCCCTGTGACACATGATCCCTAGTTCACAACCCAAGAGAAAAGTGTGAAATGTACAGCCAAGGAGAGAGAACCTTGCAGAGGTAGCTGGCTGCCAGTCATCTTACCTCTCAACTCACACCTTCAGATCATGTACTAGGTACTTTCGCGTTAACTTTGCTTACCTTTAGAAAGCTACAAACATGAAATATGCTCAGCAGCTCCCCTCAGTAAAAACAGTTAATGGCAACTACATAACCAGTGTTGGAGGGCTGCACCCAATCCCTTCTCTATGCGAGTCTATGCATCAGTGTTTTCCACATGTCCTAATATTACTGTTCTCCAGAAAGCAGACACAGCTTTTGGCACAGCTAGGTGATTATTAGGTTTATGAGTACTAATGTGTATTTTCCTATTCTGTACAAGTACTTAAAATGCTCAATGGCCTGTGTGGAAATCCTTCACTGAGCACTTGCCCTGACACCCACCCTGTGGCCCTTCAGCTGGTCTTCACACTTGCCACTTCTCTGTTGGTGCTATTTCTGCTCTCAGCTGTCTCCCTGAAGGATACAAGAATCTTATCTGTGAATCTAAACCAAAAGGAATAGTTATGAAGTAACTAGACTTTTAAGATGAAGAAATGCATTACTTGTAATGAAACAACTAAGTAAACAGGTATCCTCATCAACTTCTGATCAAGAAGCAGGGAGGAACTCTACTAACAACTGTCACACATGCCACAAAACATTGTGAAGCCATTGACTATAAGAATAAAATTATTATAAAAGACACACAATGAACAGGACACCTCATTAACTTGACTTATACTGCAAAGAGTTTTTACTAAATACATTTCATTGTTCTGTTCCATGAGTAAAGACATCACCTTCAGAGACTCCAACTTAGAAACAGCTATGGTAGGAAAAAATTGCTTACAATTGGACAAAAACGACTCTTGATCACCTCTGTAGATACTGCCTATCTATTTACAAATAAATTATTTTAAACTTGTTTAAACCTCCCCCACCAAAAAAAAAACAACCCAACAAAACCAACCAACAAAACAACAAAGCCACCAAGGATTATTGACTATGAGGGTTTGTAAAGTGATTAAAAGGTTGTTAGATATCTTGCAACTTCACTTCTGCCAGCACTAAACTTTTGCAGGGCTCCAGAAAATGAGTTGCCACGCTGAACATTTAAAGTACCAGCTTTGTTCCTACCAATAGGCATCAGAGTTTTCAAAACACCACCAGTAAAGACCGCAGCTTGGAGACCAGGGGTGGGCAGGTGAAGTGAGCTGAAGGAAGTAGCAAGCCAACTATATCCATTGCCACTTCTGAAACCACAGACTCTAGTAGTAGTTTAATTCAGTACCAGTTGAGGAAATTCTAGTTTCAGTACATTATTTCCAAAGAATATATATAGTCCTCAGTGGAAGAGAGGTTTAAAGGTACCAACTGAAACAGCACAGGAGGAGAAAGGAATCGTTGCAAAGCGTGGTAACAGAGAACACATGAGAGGCCTTGTACACAACGACACGCATCTCTCCACCTCCAGATTTTGCAAGACCAACAAGAAAGGATCAACAGCTTTCGTGACAGAGAGAAGAAAAATAAATGTTTGTTAGCAAGGAGATGAAAACTTTTCAAAAGCATTTGATTTCATATTTAATTGATATTTGCACTGAACTGGAAGCACACCACACGATGTTAAACACCACTGACCTGTCCATCCAAATATGACCCCTCTCAAAATATTATTTTTGCTTCAGATTTTTAATGGGATAAGAAGTACCTTTTTTTTTTAAAAAAAAAGAAAAATAACTCAACAGTTCTTCCAGAGCAAATGCTTCTATTAATACCTAGTACATGAGTGTTAAACTCATTTTCACCAGGGGCCACATCAGCCTCACAGTTGCCTTCAAACGGATGTAGGAGTAAAAGTAGGAGTAAACATAGGAGTAGTTACATTTATACAGTCCTAAAATTACCTTGGGCCCTTTGAAGGCAACCACAAGGCTGATGTGGGCCTTGGTGAAAATGAGTTTTGACACCCCTGACCTTATTGTTGCAAAACGCAATTACCCTCTATGGTTAATCAATCCTTGACAATCACTTGGCACCAATACAAGCTTCTGCGGACACCTGGCTAGGTATCATGATTTACCTCAGAAAGGAAAAAGCAGTTACAGCTGCTCTAGCTTGCATGGGGAGAGGAAGACAAAAAGGGGAGAAAAAAAAATCCAGGAGAAAGAAAGAAGAGGCATCCAATTCAGCTTCTCCTAGGAAGTCCCATCCCCTGCCTTTCCCACAAGTCACATCTTTTCTCTCTTGCAGTTTCTTCCCTGGATCATAATGTCCTCTTGCCTGAGATACAAAGGGAAAAATGTCTACTCTTCAAAATCTTCTGAATCCACCTAATTATTTCCCTCACTTTAATAGCACACACACAGAGGCTGCATACCATCTGAACCGCTCCTGCTGCCTCATACCTTCATCCAGGGATAGCTCTACGTGTGTAAAGTCTCCTTTTAACTTGCATCTGTACCAAACAGAAGGAGCTGCCGCTGAGAACTGTTGTTGGTACTGCCTAGGAAACTGCTGCCTCAAAGCACACTGATTTTCTGTGCAAAAGAAAGGCAGTAATATTTGTATTTGTGATTTCTGTGGTTTTGGGAGCACACCCAAACACCAAGATAAGCGATGTGTTTGTTATGCACTTTTCAGCAAAATGCTGCCTGCAGCAAGGGAAATGGGTGGCATCCTGCACCAGAACCAGGTTCTAAATTGTACTGACATGTCTCTAAAAGTGTCAAAACATCACTGCATGAGAACAAACAGGGCTGTGTTCATTTCCTAGTAAATTCAGCAATTTTGGCATTTCTGTCCATGTGTGCCTATTTTTAATTCACCGCCCCCCCAATATGCTACAGGTTTTTGAAACAGAAGTATCATAAAAGCGGAGAACTTTTGGCAGCACCAATAGGACAGAAAAACAGCTTGACAGTCCCCAGTGAAGGACTTTCCCTGACAGTTAAGATCTCTAGTACTTGTTACAACAAGTCTCAGCACCTTCCTTGGTGGCAAGAGATCAGGTGCAGTGACTTTCCAACCCCTCATCCCCACTGAAATGGAGATAGATGGCAGAAGTGCTCCCCCAAGCCAGTCCCTGCCGCTCCTCCCTGCCCAGTACAATGAGCTGATGTTCTGCCGTGTGCCTGTGCAACTCCATTATTAACTACACACACACAGGCTTACTAGTAACTTTTCATACAAAGTAACTAATGATGCTAACATTAAGATGGCAACTCTGAAATTCAGTGGTTAACGGAATGAAAGCCACTCTGTGACTTTCCTACCTCCCATACTGTGAATTCCCCACATAAATCGAAAGTGACATCGTTGAAACAGCTGAAAGAGCATTTAAAAAACTAATTATTTTGTCAAACTTCATTTGGAAACAGGGTAAAGTAACTTAGGAGAACACTGAGAAAAAAGAAAAACAAACAAACAAAACCCACCAAACCAAACAAATCTGTTAAAATATGATCCTTTTAAACTGGGTCACTTGGGTAAAAATGACAAATCTTAAGAAGCCAAAGGATGCTTATACTTGAATCCACAAGCCACTTGCTGCCAAAAAAATGATAAAGCAGTATCAAGGGGAAGTTTCAGAACATTTTATGGAATCAATTAGATTCAATGAAACACCTTTTATTAAAGGCAAAATTAATCCTTTGTTGTATTTGGGTGCACAGGACATCCTAATTATAAAATCATTTTTAATACTGAGGTCTCTGGAGTCTCCTTCCAACCTCTACCCAAATACATGTTCAGTATAAATATTTTAAAGTAAGCATACTAAGAGTTAAAGACATCTGAAGAAAAGACATATATAGTTTAAGTGGAAAAGTGCTTGAGTCTTCCAACTGATCAATGATTCCCCCAACCGATCAGTTACATCTCACACTTTCACATGCAGAATAATTGTGCAAGTTTTGCACAACAAACAACATATTATATATGAGAAAGTCTGAGAAAATTATATATGTCAGGAAAACAGCAAACATTAGCTAAATTAGTAAAAAAGTAAGAAACTCCACACCAGCGCTAATTTCCATATATTATATATATTTTGTGTACTACATCTCCAAAGTACAAATAGCTATGCTTAAAACTAAAGGCAAATTACAGCTGAACTTGATTTCTCATTTGTAAAACTAATCAATAAGAAAGAACAGGTTAGCAAGTTTTTCACCACACAGGAAGAATGATAAAATAGAGGTCATAAAAGCCTTTTTTAATGTGCATCCTCAGCTATTTCTGCACACCAAACCTCTGAAGAAAATTATTAATTTCTCATTATAGCATAAAAATGTCTTGCAAATAAGAACATCTTTTTCCTAATGTCACCTTGATTCACCTCAAAGCATAGCTCCTCGTGACTTCGAGTGCCAAAGGTGAGCTCACAAACTAACTGGCTGCAATAAGTGGTCGGCTGTGAGAAGTCTGGATTTGTGGACTTGGCCAGTATCACCCTGAAAGGCTCAAATACTGCCAGGAAAAAACAACAACAGCAATGCAGTTCTCCTACCTTTGTGTTACATTATTCTCTCTCATCTCATCACTCCTAGACTCATGTAAGTGGTAATAATTCTCTTCAAAACTTGTTGTATGGGAGAGTATCAGCTTCTACACCCTTTGTCAGCAAGCTGGAAGGTGATCATCATGTACAGAGCAAATACACCTGATGCTTGGACTTCGGGAATAACCACAAGCACTACTAGGCAGATATTTTATGCTGATCAGCTAGTAGAGAGAGACTTGCAGGATAGAGATCTCATCCTAGGCAGAGCAAACACAGCAAGCAGATCCCTGCAGCCCGAGCTGTACTGGCAGGAACGACAAAATGAGTGGGTCTCTCTGAAGTATCCAAACCAACTATTTGCTAGGATTTTCCACACAGATTTAAGTGGGATCACATTCCCATTTGGAAGAAACCAAGAAAAATTAGAAATCTGGGTTAGGATTGCTTGATTCTAACAGTGGTCAATAAATCGCAACTGTGATACATGGAAGATACTTCTACTCAAGAAAAAAAATGTACTTGATTAATTCAAACGGGACTTCAATTATTTTCTTCCTTAGCTATGAAAGTGGATAAATCTCTTACAATGCAAGATGGTGGATTCATGTCCCACATGGGACTAGACAAACTGTATACATGCAGCACTGACTACCATGCAACAGAAGTACTTCTTGGAAAGTAAAACCCATTGAGCTGCAAATTCAAGTGCAATACAGCAAGAAAACCCAGCCAACCAGCAGAAACTGCTCACAAGAAGAGACTAGGGCTGTTTTATTTTACTGCCAAACTGCCACCAAGATGGGAGCATTGCAATTCTGCTTATATTCTAGCACTATTACAGTTTCTGACAGCATATATGTTCAGAAGGAAACTAATAGCAAGAGTCCAAACATTAAAAGACAAAAACAAACACAACCAAACAAAAGGAAACATGAAAGAAGAAAGGAAGCTATGCAAAATGTATATATTTCCTCTTCCATGGAATAATCTGTAATTTAACTGTCGTATGAAGGCTTAATTATCATCATAGACATTTGTATAGTTACAGTAGTCAGTGCCATTCAATACAATATTTACAGGTTCAGAGAAATTTCAACAATTAGGTAGCATTCCCCTGAATTTACAGTTTTTGAGCAAAAAAGCATTTTTAGAATTTTACAAGTTTGTAGCTAATTTCAAATGAAACCATAACAAAACCCACCATCCCTTCCCCCAAAAGCTGAAGCAAAACTGATTTTTAAGGAAGGCATTATTCCAAGGTTTTTCCACTGTGGTCACTATAGGACAGCTAAGACCGATCAGCTATCCTAATTCTGCATTTTACCAGTTTAAAAAAAAAAAAGAAAGCTACAAGCAATTTCTTGTTTGCTTTGGTTTGCAACACATCTCAGCACAATTAATATACCTGCAGTACAACTCAAGACACGAAAAATGCAGATAACTTCTCTAAATCCTAAACTCTCCAAAATACCATTTCTAAAATGCTAATAAGTGTTCAAAGCAAGAGTATGCTAAATCAACACCAACTCTCCTACTGCCACGTGATGTGTTCTCTCAATTGGATAGTGACAGCTGCTCTTCTTTAAATGAAGCCCATTTTCTTTCTGGTCTCATTAGTGCAGCCCTACCCACCCAGCTGTATTAGTCACTTCCTGCATTAGCACTTGATCACCTATGTGGAATCAAAACACCTCTTATTACATCCAGATTACATCCAGCACAGTACACAGGTTTAACTGAAACACAGAAGCTGTAATTGAGCAAACCTGTCCTGTGCCATCATACATAAAGGTGTCGCCTGTGAAACACTCTGGATAAGAACTCTACAGCTTTAGAGAAAAACTAACTCCTTCCCCCCTCCCTCCTGCCCCCAACCAAATTATGCTCAAAGAGAACAGGGAAAAAAAGGAGGAAAAGCAGACAAATGAAATCTTAATCTCATGGTTACTCCACTCTCTACTCCTAATTTCTGGTTCTTGAGAGACAGGTAAGAAAAGGGAGAACAAAATCAATAACTCTTCTGCTACTTAGGGGGGTGATGTCTTCAAAAAAACATTTTGTAATGAGCTTTTATACTTTCAAATTTCACAACTGCTCCAGTTTACTACCAAAAAATCTGCATTATTGAAGCACAAGGCTCTTGAGCTTGATCTTTAAAATCAGTGTACTGAAATCACATGCAGCCGCTGAGTAACACACAAGATAGTCCAGAAAGGAGACAAATCCCAACTCCTCCAAGCCACATCACTTCCCATGACCCTGCAGTAAGGAGGGAAAGAAGCAAAAAAAACCCCCAAAACCAGCTGTCATTTCACTGCTGTGAACATCAGGACAGCAAGGAACGGTGAAGAGTTTCTTAAGCCAGCTCTAAGTGATGTGTCCTGAAGGTTCAACCTTGGCTTTAGCCTCTCAGTTTAAAGCTACAGTGTGACACCACCAGTACAAAGTGCGGTCAGCTCTTGGAGAAATCTGCTATGCAGATCATACTTGCTCAAAAGCAGCTGTACAGACAAAAGGACATGACATTTGATTACAAAGATCCTCCAGAAAAGAGGTCTTTCTCTCCTGGTCAATTATACATCATCAGGAAGAAAGAGACTCCAAAGATACAAAAGAGATAAGAGTCCATGGCCAAATAACAATTGCTTTCCCTAAAAAATCACACAGCAACAGATGTTTGATTTCTTCCAATACAAAACTTTCACTTTAATGGCATTGATGAATAATATATAACGTGACCAAGTTAGCCCTAATTTGTATAAACCTCTGCCTTTCAGAGTATGACTGCAAATAACATAAGCAAAAGGACCACTACAGAAAGGAAATAGCATTTTAAAAAGCTCCTGACTGTGGAAAGGAAGCTCATCCAGGAAAAGGAAGGAGAGCAAAGGTTAGAAGCTGGTAAGAACAGAGGTCACCCTCCAGGATCTTCACAGCACTCATTAGATAAGCATATAACTTTTGAAGAAGCTCAACTTCCTGCCATAAATAAAGGTTTTATAACCCACTCAAAATACACATTAACAAGGCAATTAATTCATTTCACCTTTGTTTTCTTATTCTTTGGGCAGCACTTCTGCATTTTTCAAGCATTTCAATAGGCCACTACCCAAGATATACTATTATTTAATATATTCCAGATATAGCTCTCATCAGTTTTTCCACCCTGGGAAGACCCAGGGAACTACAGGCCAGTCAGTCTCACCTCTGTACCCAGCAAGATCATGGAGACGATCCTTCTCAGAACTATGCTAAGGCACATGGAAAGTAAGGAGGTGACTGGTGACAGCCAACATAGCTTCACTAAGTGCAAATTGTGACTGAAAAATTCAGTGGTCTTCTACAAAGGGATCACAACATTGATAGATAAGGGAAGAGCAACTGACATCACCTACCTAGACTCATGCAAAACATTTGACACTGTCCCACACAACATCCTTGTCTCCAAATTGGAGAGACATGGGTTTGACGGATGCACCATTCAGTGGGTAAGGAATTGGCTGGATGCTCACACTCACAGTTTCACTCAGGTCAACTCAGAGAAACTACAGTATGTTTGGGATTGGAAGGGACCTCAAAAGATCATCTAGTCCAATCCCCCTGCTGGAGCAGGAATGCCTAGGTGAGGTCGCACAGGAACACGTCCAGGCGGGTTTTGAATGTCTCCAGAGAAGGAGACTCCACAACCTCCCTGGGCAGCCTGTTCCAGTGCTCTGTCACCCTTACTGAGAAGAAGTTTTTTCTCAAATTTAAGTGGAACTCAAAGAACTCAAAGAGTTGCAGTCAATGTCTCGATATCCAAGTGGAGATCAGTGACGAGTGGTGTTTCTCAGGGACTGGTGCTGTCCAACATCTTTGTCAGTGACATGGACAGTGGGATCAAGTGCACCCCCAGCAAGTTTGCCAATGACACCAAGTTGTGTGGTGTGGTCAACATGCTAGAGAGAAAGGATGCCATCCAGAGGGACTTTGACAGGCTTGAGAGGCGGGCCCACGCAAACTTCAGGAAGGCCAAGAGCAAGGTCCTGTATATGGGTCGGGGCAGTCCCAAACACAAATACAAGCTGGGTGGAGAATGGTTGAGAGCAGCCCTGAGAAAGACTTGGAGGTGTTGGTTGATGAGAAGCTCAACATGACCCAGCGATGTTCTCTTGCAGCCCAGAAAGCCAACCGTATCCTGGGCTGCATCAAAAGAAGCGTGGCCAAGCAGGCTGAGGGAAGCGATTTTCCCCCTCTACACTCTTCTCATGAGACCACATTTGGAGCACTGCATTCAGCTCTGGGGCCCCCAAAAGTGAGAAGGACATGAACCTATTGGAGTAAGCCCAGAGGAGGGCCACAAAGATGATCAGAGGGCTGGAACACCTCTCCTGTGAAAACAAGCTGAGAGAGTTGGATTGTTCGGCCTGGAGAAGAGAAGGCTCCAGGGAGACCTTACGGCAGCCTTCCAGTACCTGAAGGGGACCTACAAGCAAGCTGGAGAGGGACTTTTTACAAGGGCATGTAGTGATAGGACAAGGGGTAATGGCTTTAAACTGAAAGACGGTAGAACTAGATTAGGTGTTAGGAGGTAATTCTTCACCATGAGGGTGGTAAGACACTGGAACAGGCTGCCCAGGAAACTTGTTGATGCCTCATCCCTGGAAGCGTTCAAGGCCAGGTTGGATGAGGTTTTGAGCAACCTGGTCTGGTGGAAGGTGCCCCTGCCCATGGCAGGGAGGTTGGAACTGAATGATCCTTAAGGTCCCTTCTAACTCAAACCATTCTTTGCTTTTATGATACTTGAAATAATCCATTAAAAATCATAAGCTTACATCTTTCAGAAACATTTTAAATGTTTCAGTGCCTGTTGCTGTGAGCATATATCAGTCTTCATGTTTGTGTAAGATTTGTTCAAAACTAGCAGTACATTTGTCATTATAAGATTAGTGCCTGATACTGATTTCAGAGCCAAAAATTAAATTAATTAATGCTTCCATGAAGTTTATATTCCCAGACTTCACTGGTCAACTCAGAGAAACTACATGAAACCAAAGTCCTGCAGGAGACCAATTTAGCCTGGTATAAACCTAACTTAACAAGAATTAAATAAAAATATCCTTTAATGCTACACAGTCCTCAAAGGTGCAAACACACGTAGGACATAAAAGACATAGGCCATGTGTGCTTTGCTACTCAGCCTCCAGCGCTGTGCAAAATTTCTTGATTTTCCCTGTGGCTCTAACTTCTGCATATAGTGGCTATGAAGAGCACAGCAGCCTCAACAAGTTCATTTAGGCAGCTTGCAAGTATATTTTGGGATTAATACAGAAACTCAACATTTATTGCATCTCAGACTTCTCAATAGCAAAGCACTCTCTATGTACACCAGGCCAGGCACAGAGCCAGGATGGATTTCACCAGAATCCTAAGTAAGTCACCTTGAGCTACCAAAAGACCAATCAACATAAGTACTTTAGGGATTCCAAAATCCTTTCACAAAATTTGTCAGATATTAGTACAAAAAACTGGAAGGAAAAAAACCTTAGAACAGGACATTAAGAAATAAATCCGGAATGAAGATGCTGCAGCCTGTCAAGTGAAACATACAGCTAAACTAAAGACTAACAGAGAGGCAAGGAAGTTCAACAAAAAACAGCTACTACTTTACAGTAATTTACAACAACTCCAAACAGATGATAACTGTAATTTCACCAAAAAAAAGAAAAAAAAATCAGCACAAATCCCACACCCCAAACACTCCATTTCTGATATTGATTTCCAGTGTTACATAGCTTTTGTTTGGTACCTTAGTCATGTGCTCTGTTCATTATTTTCACGTAAAAGTAATCTATGGAAATTAAAACAATCACTTTACTAATTGTTCTTTCTCTCATAAGTTTATTTATACAACAGCCTGATCGAATTCCCCTGGAGAGTTGTTTTACAAAGGCATCCTCTACAACCTAGGGTACACCAGGTAACAGCAATGCAGTCCCTTCTCTGTCAACCGAGGAGGGCATCTGACTCTGATTCAGTTCAACCAAAAATATAGTCTTGTAACCATAATTTTGAAATTTATTTAAAAGCCATTTCTTCTAAAACCAGTGTGAAGTATATGACTTCAGATTCCTTACAGACCAAAAAACGCTGAACACAAAGCACAGCTTGAAGTGCACTGCTTGCAGGTACACATTCGGCATTAGAAAATCCTTTGCTGTGTTCAATGGTTAAAAAAAAATAATGCCAGACAATAAAACTCTTCCATTATTTCCTCATTGGACTTAAACTTCTCCTCAATAGGGCATGCTCTCAGAAGCGTGGGTGTCCTTCCCATCCAGCTGGGCCAAATTCAGCACATAATGGTCCCACACATTGAGTCCCTACTGCTGGCATCAAAGGTGCTGGCTGTGAGAACTGCTCAGATACTGGCATCCTTCTTCCCAAATTCACAGAGAGTGGAGGGGCTCTCTGAGATCCCTCCTTTATTTCCCAAATAGGCAGGCTCACACTGATTTCTAGTCTAACTTAATTCACATTTATGTTATGCCAAAATTTCTTTGGAAGTGCCTACCCAACTTACGCTCTCTTGCATTTAGAGACAGTAGTCATTTCTCCTCACAGTTCTCATTATGTTAAAATGAACGGTTCGCCAACCACACAACAGCACTTTTCTCCTTGCAGTCCTTCTTGGTTCATGCCATTTTTCTTAAACACTGGTGCCTGAGATTCCAAATAAACCCTCCCCTCATAAAGTGGCCTCATTGCTCTCCTCTGCCTACCACATTCTCAAGTATCATTACTAGCCTCTTGCATCATCTCTCATCATTATTCCAGATTTGCTGCCTCCTGGTAACGCTCCAACAGTCAGGTGGGCTTCTACTTGAGAAAAGAAAAGCATCACATGAAAACAATCAGCAAATAACCCCTTGCTCTTTCCTTTCACCAGAAGGACTAATAAAACTTAAAATTCTCCTAAATCAGAACTTGATACAGAAGCTAAATAGTAAAGTAATATCAGAAAACTTACCTTCTGGTGCTAGTATATTATTGAGGCAAGGAGAGGTGACCCTCTCCTTGTCTTCTTTGCTTACCCCAAACATCCCAATGCTTCTCACTAAGAAACATGCTTCTAGCTTATGAAAGGTGTAGGCAGGGCCCATTCACAGCACCTGCTAGAAGTGTGGATTACATAGAGCTTAAAACCCAAACAAACAAAACAACAAACATAAAACAACAAACATACTTGTAAAAAGTAGGCTTAAAATTTGTATGGGTCAAAAATCTAAACATGACAACTACAGAAAGAGAGTGAAAAATAATATTTTGGAATAGTAATGAATTGGTTTTGATTGCCTTCTTCAAAACAAGTTTATATTTTTGCACTTGTACCAAAAGACTGTATGATCAAGCTCAAGAAGTACTTCCATTAGCAAAGAGTTTCTTAAGTGAAGAGCTCAAGATAATGCATTCTAGTTCTTCATGACAGTGCTATTCCTTGGTCTGTTGTGCATTTTTAAACATGACATGCAATTTTAACATGACATTTAATAACAGTCTTCAGGCACTTTGTGTCTTTGCAAAAATCCCCAACAACTAAATCACCCCCCCCCCCCAATCTTTCTATCATTTAGAGCTCTGCATCTTTTCACTTGTTATTCAATTAGCTAAGTAGCAGCAAGGAACTTCTTTTGAGAGCTCTTTGGTGCAGGAAAAATTTCTTTCAAGAAAATAATGATAATTGCTTGGCTGCAGCAAAATAAAACTGTTCAAAGCAGTAATATCAAAAAAAGGGGTGTCCCATTTGCAAGAATATTCACATGAAAAACTTCACTTATAAAACTGTTCAATGCTATAAAGCACTTGGGGGTGCTTTAAAATCCCAGCTGGTTGAAAGTTTCTTATTTAACACCACCACAGGCAGCAGAGACAGGACTGGTGGGTACCAACCCTGGCTAGACTGAGAACCTCAGTGCTGGGAGCAGCTCAGAGAAACGCTCTGGACTCTGCCACCACGCCTGACCAAGGGCTGTGGGTGCAGATGCACCTTCAGGTGCTGGACAAGCTGCCACTGCCATCTGGATTGTGAAAGAGGAAATGATGCAGCAACAGGACCAAATTGCAGGTTTGATTTCATCAAGCTCCAATGAAAACCTCTGCATGCACTCAACTTGGACAGGTTTTTTCCCCTTCCCTCACGCTGCCTTTTCAATCATTTTGTACTGACAGGCTGTCACAGTTACCAAAATAAATGGCCCTGCTTAGCCATAGACAATTTATTCAGTACCATGTTGTAGTGGAATAAACATTTGCATGCTGTGCATGAGACAATTAGGAACTGGCTAAGAAAAAAAAATGAATGGTTGTAAAAGGTTAATTTTAACCTAGTTTAGTTTTTCTGTGGGTTGATCAGATGATGCAGAAACAGTAGAGACACCAAGTTGAATGAAGGGTGAGTAGTGATGCAAGCTAAAATGACTGTAAACGTTCAGCTTTAGACAAGAGGTCTACTTTTCTTGATACAGAAAGAAAGAAAACAAATGAGATCTAGAAGTCATTTTAGATCCTCAATTTACTAGAAGTGGTGGCTTGGCCTTGTTGGCATATGCGTCCATCTGTATTGGCTTAGGTGAGGTCCTCATGAAGCATTACACTCTGGGATACTTCAGCCAGGATTTGCTGAGTTACTCTCACAAAAAGAAGGGCAAATCAAGCCTTCATATGAAACATCTATTGAGGCAAAGCACTCAGTAATGTCCACCAGCAGTAGTCACAACTCGCTATAAAGAGGTTTAAATCTTAGTGACTGGGAAGCTGCCAGTAATTTAAAATAAAATTAGAACTCCAGATAATGCCTTGAAAGAATGAACATCTTCAGAAGTTTGAAAACTACTCTTAAGTGTTACTGAGAAATACAACACAAGCAAGGCTGAATCTCCATTATACAAATGGGTGAAAACTTCTGAGGTTGCTTTATTTCCATAGCCCATATGTAAGGAAAATGGGACAATACATATGTACATACTTCAGACATTAAGATACTTCAGATTTTAATAATGTATTTCACTTCAGCCTTCAGGTTTAGATAGCCGTGTATACATCAATACCCATAAGTCTCTAACAGCAACAACATTTAGGCAGAACTCCAGTGTTCTACAACTGATTTTCTAGCCCTACCCTGAGTAGGATTAGTTCACCACAATAAAATGCACTACTGCCACCATAATTCTCCCTGGAGTCTAACATCTACATTTTGTAGTTGGTATGCAACACTTGGTGTCCAAATACTATATGGGGCATGTTTGCTCTTTTGTGGATCCATCCATTCAAAAAAACTTTTAAGTTGCACATTCCTTCCCCTTTTCAAGCCCTATGCTAATACCATAAAGTTAACTAAGCAGAATTTCCAAGCTATTGCACAGCTGAGCTCCACATGCACTTGAAAAAGCACTGAGCAGTTTACATACTTGCTTCTGTAAGGCCTTTAAAGGAGCACTTCTAAGCAGACAAATTATACCTGGCACTGCACAGGTGCGCTGGAGTGGAAAGGCACATGGTGTCCTCTCCCCAAAGCACGCTCGCACGGCAAGCAACATCAAAATAGCTGAAAGTGCTAAGAAACCCTCCTCCACCACTTCTCTGCCCCCATACAATAGCAACAGTACTGACAACAGCGAAGCACATCTTGCCTGTTCAGGAAAGCAGCCCTTCTCACAGCACCTCTGCAATCATATCACCAACAGCAGGCTGCACCTACCTACTCTACCCTTCTCTGCTGCCTAGAAGGTACAGAAGTCTTCCAGCAGTCCCCTAAAATACTATCCCATTATTTTCCTGGAAGTCCTATACCAACGTTACATACTTTAAACTGTTAAAATCTGGGGCAGGGTTAGTTGTTTTTTTAAGGTTAGATTTATTCCTTGACCACCCCCATCCGATAGGAAACCAGACAGAGCTAGTCCCATTTCACTTTCTCACCACCATTTACCAGAATAACCAGCCAGTATTCAGCTGCAGGTACAGACAGAGGCCAAAGATCCACCTTATACATGGAGGCCACCAGTCTTCATGATTCCCTCTGGTTTATGAAAGCTTATCCTGAGCAAGTCCACCTTGTGGGGCAAACCAATTCTTACAACATCACCAAGCACTTCCCATCCTGGCAATCTTCTTCTCGGTCTTTTTCCTTCCTTGTATTGTGTGAACAACCGCAGAGAGCCACATCACAGCTGAAACAATTTGGATAGGACATTCCTTTCGTACAAGCTAAAGGCACAGAGTTGTTCAGATCCTCATCCTATACCTCTGAGCTGATACACCACCATTCCTATGAGATAAGGGAGCCAAATCAACTAAACTAGAGGTACCTATGATGTCAGTGCTAGCAAACACCACACAGCAGCAGCAGCATGAATCAGCTTGAGAAAGTTAAGCTTTGCCCCTTGTATTTTCCACTGTTCTTAAAAACACCACTAGGGAAAGAAAACCATGGAAGCATAAAGATATTTTTATTATTTGAATGCGATATTCTTTATAAAAGAGACATTTGCCATTTTATGACAGCACTACACAGTCTACTAGCAAGCTTGTAAGGAAAAGAAAGCAGGATAACTTTAGAAATATCTTTATCTTTTCATGAAATTGTAATCTAGGAGGTAAACAGCCTTTCTCACAATTAAGTGAATAAACAGGAGCAACTGCACATCCCAACAAGCTTGTCAATGAAAATATACACTGATTGAAATTGAAACAGTGAGGTAGCTACTAAGGTAAGCGTGGACTCTAAGCCATTTTTGTTCCAGTTCCAAAACTAACTGAAACTACTGTTAAGCATCTGACATTCTGCACTGAAATCCATAAAGTTTTCTTCTGTAGGAGTAAAGTCTTGAATTTGGTTTTCATCCCAATTTTTTTCCTATTTCACTTCCATTAAGCAACTTCTCTCACAATGCTTATTTAAATATACAATAAATGTATGCATGCCATAGCAGAAAAACATACATTTAAGAACTGGCTATTCAACAGGAATGCTGTTATTTTTACATTCACATTAACTTCCAAATAAAATTAATTTATTTGCCTTACCATACATTTTTCAAGCATTTAAAACTGGACTCAAAAGTTAAATAACCTCTTCATCATTAGATAAATTTGTCGCTTTTTCTATACTAGAAAAAGTTAAAAATACTTCGCTGATAAAATCCTATAGACAAGGACTTTTTTAAAAATATAATTTATATAGAAAGTATTAAAAAAAAAAAAGGTAAGAGAAACAAGTACAAGCAGCTAAAGTATACTCAAAGAGAGATAAACAAACCAGTGTAACTGGGTGGATAAACAATGCCCTTCTTCACCATTTTAAATTCTTTTGAAGAAATTACAACCCTTACAACTCCTAATCATTTTGACAACGTATTTGCATCCTGGCCATGTAAGATATGTACTTTCCTTGAGCCTGGCTGGTTTAGACAGCAGGAAGCAAGATATTTGTATAAGAAAAAAAGAGAAGAATGGAGGGCCAAGAGGCCCCACAGCAGTTGGAAGAATGGTTGTTCTGGGTGGAGAAACAGAGGAACAGGGCAGAGGTGAGCTGCAGGCCTTCCCAACCCCCATTTAACACATTTGTTTCTCTTTGTTTGGGCAATTAAAACCCAACAGTTCAGTTTTTAACTCATTTCACTTTAAAATCCCTGGACTGAAGCTCCTGGTAACAGCTGGAGGGAGCAGTGGGAGTGAAGGAACCCGGCAGACAATCTCATCATGACTAAGACTGTCCGTGGTCCCCAGTGCCAACATCACCAGCAGACCAGTGAGGTGCAACATGCTGGCTATAGGAGGCAGCTGACAAGCAGGGCTTCTGCTTCACAGAAATTCTGCATTTTCAAAATAAGGTTTCAATCTGAACTAAAACAAAAACAGTTCTCCATCTCCCACTGCAATTTCACATTCATAGGAATGTGAAATTTTACCCTTTTTTTTTACCCTTTTACCCTTCAAAATCAACTTTAATATCAACACCAACAAATTTGTAGCATCACTGTAGGACTCACTATCTACCCTCACCCCTTTCTACCAACATCAAACGTTTCATGACACCATTTATCCTCATCCCAGGAATTCAGGCTTTCCCGCATTAGCAAAACCCTTCCTGCAACTGTTCAAAGCAACACCATCTTTTCTATTCCAAACATCTCTGATCCTACAGATCAGAGATCACAGAAATCTTTGCTGTAAGAACAGACACTCTTTTTCCTCTCCCCTCCATAATAGCACGGCTAAGAAATGATGGCCACATATTGCAGGTCTACATCCAACAGACTTATCCAAACAAGAGAAAATCATAGCTATCCATGTAAAGTAAGCTTGCAGCCACTTTACACAGGGAACAAACAGGAAACAAACATACCACACAAAGTGGTGGTATGTTGACAAGAGTATCTCAGCAGTATTATCATTCAAGAACATTGCTCAAAACTAGTTTTATTTAAAAATAATTTAAAAGCATTTCCAGCAATGCCCGATTTTGTAAAACTTTGTACCAAACTTAAGTTTTGGCCCAAACTGGGTCCATCAACAAGCATTCAAGAGGGACTGGAAGCCAGCTATATGCCTAGTCAACTTTAAAGACTAATGCTTACAATCTTAAAGGCACTTGGGCGTCATCCTGAACTGTGACAATAACCCTTGGGCAACTGGCTATGCAGCAGCATTTTAGCACTGGCACTGCATACAACATGTCAGGAGAACAGGACAGGCTTTCAGAAGCTGTTTGTTGAAAACAGCAGTGAAGGAGTTTAGGTGGTCCTGCAGCTTACTGGCTGTTCACAGATGATGAACCAGGTCTATCTGCTTCCTCCTTCTACTTAGCAATATAGCCACCTTACAGTGGCTGAAGTGACTGGTTTGGTTTAGAAAGCCCGTAATCTAGGAGGTAATATATTCTCTTCTCCTCCTGCACCTCTCTTCCTCCTTTGGAAACTTCTGTATTCTTGCAATATCATCAGAAGGGTGGTTGCTCACCCTGCCATCACCTCCTGGTAGCCAGCCTGCAGTCATCCTTGCAACTTGCCAGATGATGTTAGAGCATGTTTTTGGATTAATAACCCTCACAAAAACAGAACTTCTCCCTCACTGAATAACAGTGGCCCTTCTGAGCTCTGGTTTGACTCAGGGCAGAAGCAGATCATTAACCATCAGATGATTCAGCACTTGGTGCCTACATTTCTGCTGGCTGGTTTTCATCAGCTACCAGACTACAGCTTTGAAGGTGTATCATTTACATGATACAATCAGACACCTGAAGAGGCACACAGGTGTCAAGTCCCTCCAGTTCTGAGCCGGTAGAGTTTTAGGCAATACAGCCTGCTCCTAAATTCTCCCCTTCATTATGTGGCTTTATAATCACATTCCCCACAAAAATACTGACTGTAGCAGCCTGCTGCTTTTTTCCTCAGGTTCAGAATGAGATCATGCACAGAAAAGGGTTGAACGCAAGATCTCAAGACTGGTAACAGGTCCCAGGCAGGGAGAAGACAATCGCCACATTTCATGCTCAGGAAAGGACAGCTGGATTTTAGTCTCACCAAAACCAGCCATGCACAAAATACTGTTGGACACAGCCCCTCCCTGCCCCCCAAAATCCCTTCCGATTTACTCATGGCCACTAATCTCATTAGAGTTCCTATAATTAAAGCACCATAATATCTGATCAAGAATATAGTATGCTGTTTAAATTAACTCACTCAAAGACCTTTAATACAAGAATGACTGCTCCAAGAGAATTACAAGATTTACAAAATAAAGCATCACTAAAGAGCATAGGATCAAATCTGGATTATCAAGTTTCCTGATTTGCATGCAGAAAAAGCAGGCTGTCAAATCACCAAGATTTCTATAAAACTTTTACAGCCACATTATAGGAAAAATTAAACAAGTCTAAATACAATGATATATATACAGCTTCAAATATTTATTAGAGAACATACTGTACTTTACAGATGTTAAGAAATAGCAAATGTTATTTTGTTCTAGTCAATACTTGCTGAAAGGTGTGGAGTGAAATTGTTGTTCTGAATAGCACTTGTCAGGTCTACAGACTGGGAAGATGAGAAAACACACATAAACCTTAGTCTCTTTACCAGTCTAGTATAAATTAAATATAAAAACCTAGTTAAACTTTAGGACTCCCCGCTCTCTTAAGTCAAAATTCTGCCCTATTTGTTTGTTTTTAAAGAAAATTTCCAAGCATTCCCCACACCCCACCCCCCTCCAAACACACAAATGGACAAAAAGCAAAACCAGGCGTAAATACTCCCTCTGACTCAGACATACAAGCAGCCAGGAGAGGTTCGGAAGTGAATCACTCATTTAGCAAACCTATGTGTGCACACAGCTTCTGGAATAACCCAGGTTTGGTGCCACATTAAACAGAGAGGAAGATGGGAAGTGACGAAGATGTGAATGCAATATTACATCTGTGAGACTGAGTGCCCTGGTTCCTCCAAACTTCTCACCCTCCCACACTCCCCAGCCCCCAGTTTGTATTCTGGATGCACAAGTGTAGAAGCCCGAAGCTCCCAAACAAAGGGGAAATGGTTCTTCCACCCTTCTGACCCTAACCCCACTTGGCATACACCTGAGAGCCCATGGAGATGACCTATATGAGCACCAGAGTCTTGGAAGAGCACTGATATTTCAAACGTTCACACTCTTCAGCCTTAACCGTTTTATGTTTGTGAATTAGTATAACAAAGAAGAGCTATAGGCTCCATTGATTTCTGGAAATGGGGCTTGTTGGGACTTGGCCCGGGCTCTGAGGGACCCACACCACGTCATGAAGTGCAGTAGTCACAACCTCTTTCACACTAACCCATCACCCATACCTACCTCTCCCTCAATTTCTCTGGGTCCAAGAGAATAAAATAACAGATTTTTTTTTTTTTTTTTTTTTTTTTTGGTAAATGGTAGATAAACTGGCTGCAATCAGAGTCTGAAAAGCCCCGAGGGGTCTGCAAGTATTTGGCTGGGAGAAAGAACAGCTAAACTGAGGCAGAGGTAAAGTTATGCAATTAACCAAAAGTCAGGCTCCAGATCAGCCTGGGTGCTCCAGGCTCGCCTGCTAAGCTTCTGCGCCAGCCATTAAATCTTTGAAAGGGATTATGCAGCAAGGTGCCAGTGATAAGAGAGGTTGGATTTGACCTCTAAGGACCTTCCGATGCTACATTCCTAAATGAATTACCCTCATTTTCAGTATGCCGGTAACACTACAGACGAACTCTGCAGTTGGAGCATTTTCACCTGGATAATCTTCATTTCAGCAATGCCTAAAACTTCAGTTGATTTTCTGATCTCTAAAAGGCTCCAAGGCAGAAGTTTTGATGCTGTTATATGCTTGCATAGAAGAGGGCAGAATGCATTAACAGAGATTTTACTTTGCTATTCCATTAAGCATCATTCAGAAATCACAGTGAAACCATCATCAGGAATTCAGCTTTTTTCACTGGGACATTAAAAGCAACATGAATTATTGTACGCATTATACTTCTGCCAACATACTCCACATTTTCAGCAAGGAAGACCACTCCTCCAGAGATTGAGAATCAGTCAGTGTCCTCTCAAACAAAGGCCACAGATTGTTACTTCTCTGACAAGGAAACCAGATCTAAACAATGCATATTGCTGCTTTGGGGTTTGGGTTTTTATTGTTTGTTTGTTTTCAACTTCAGGTACATTCCTAAATCAAGCTGACTGCATCCAAATTGAAAATGTTTAAGTCTTCAAACAGAAACAGTTTTTCAACATTTACTCCTTTTGAACTTGTGGTAATTTTTTTTTTCTTTGCTACACGAAGTGCTAAGTCTCAATGATGAAAGGAGCCTTCATATCTATCCTATACTGCCTTTCCACTCATCCTTCCTAGAAACTCCTCTAATATAAGTGACATGGAGAAGTCTTTTCTCTTTCTCCTCAGGATGAGTCACAGGGTCCTTCCACAGCACAACAAAAAGATAAATCACTTCTTGTTCTTCTCAAAGAAATATCACTTTCTTGTTCTTTTCAGAAAGGAAGATTGGGGACGAACACATCGGACAGTTATTTGAGGATATTTTGTTTCCTTTTTCCCTGAACAAATGTATCAAGCAACTAAAATTCTGCCTCGTCATAACAGCATCTGTAACAACGTGCCCACAGAAGTGCTCTGTGAATCTCCCTCCTCAAGATCAGTATCCCTGCTGCAGATGCCCCCTCCTCTGCATCCATATGGCTGCCCATCTTTTTTTCACAGAAGCACCCATACGGTTATCTGCCAAGCAGACCTTTTAGTAGCTGCTGGGATAAGATTTGCAGAGGGCTCAGCAATAGCAACAGCTTCCTTGAAGAGGGCATCCCTGCACACACATCCAACAGCTGGCCAATGCTAAACCCACTTCATGGGCCATACACCTGGTTCCCAGGCCAGCCAGCTGTTTCAGCCACCAAGCTGCTGGATCGTCCTCCAAGAGTCCAGCCTAAACCAGGCAGGAGAGCTCTCTGGTATAGCTTTAGCTACCAAATCACATAACTTCCATTAGATCACTATAAGGTGCGGATACCTGCAGAAGCCAGAGGAGTCTACCCTGACATCACACCACTTTGCAATTTCCAGCTTCAAAGCAAGATAACATTCTGACACAACTTCAGTGGCAAATACAAAGGTGGCACAAACATGCACTGGTAATATACTGTGAAAGCTTCCTGTGGGTTCCCAGTCCACCACTTAACTACAAACCAAAACATTATGGGCTCTGTGCATGAAATCTCAAGAAGGCTTTTTAAGTGTTCCTGGGTTTCAGTATTATAGGACACATTCAAACCATGACTTCATTTCTCCCATCCATCAGATCTCATACTAAGCCCCTTCCCTGTTACGTAAAGATAACAAAGATGATCTATAAAAATGCTAGCAAGCTTACTATTAGCCAGAATGAACACTATCAGCACTAATAAATGCCATATATGCCAACGATGACCAGAGAAAAGCACATGCTTCACTTTGGCCAGCATGTGCAATTTCTAAGCTGTGACATGTTCCCTGGTCAGAACAGCCTGACAACTATTTATAGTGCTTGGGGGTAGCTGTAGCCGTCTATGCCGTCCTGACATACGCAGCCCAGTGGGAGCACAGACTGCCTCAGCACCGCTCCCTGCCACAACGGGTGTGAAAATTCATTCTATGACCAAACAAGCATGTCTCCACTGAGCACATCCCAAAAGCTTCTGTTGAATAAAAACACAAAGGTGGTTAAGCAAAGAGTTTGTTTTTGTTTTTCCCACATACCCATGCTTCTCCCATTGCTCTTTGGGTTTAGGACATGCCTACACTAGTGGCAGAAACAATGCACAAATGTTTTCTGATGATAAACTAGCCACTAAAAACACTAGCGAACACAAGGCTTTGCTTTCAAGCTGCTGATTTCATTTTGAAACAGCAGTTCTGACTGACAAAACAATGAAGAAGATACAAGCAGCCCGTAAGTGAGTACATCTGAGTACCCATCTAAGCACAGCAAGCAGCTATCTGCCCAGGATGGAAAAGCTGTCTTGTTGGTTTTTGTTTGTTTGTTTGTTGTTGTTTTCTGTTTGTTTTGTTGTCCCCTCCCCCAGATGTTCTTGTTTACCTTTGTAACTGTGATTCTTCATGAACAGCCACACAGACACACCCCCTCACACACACAATTTTAATCTTACATAATTGGCATAGTACCAAACGTGATGTATTCCCAGAATAACAGGCCAAGCGGCTGCATCAAGGGCATGCCAGACACCCGCATGCACAAGCGCTGAGCAGTGCGAGGGGCTGCAGGACGGCAGCCAAAATCCCCAGCCCCTAACTCCAAGAGTCGCCTCAGACACAGCTGCTAACGCTCCCAAACTCTGTTCCTTACCCTTCTTTGCACACATCTTTAAAGGAAGCTGGCGCCAGCCATGTAACAGCAAGAGACTGAGAATTCACAGAGAAAATTCTTTAAAAGATGGGCAAGAGCCTAAAAACATAAAAGCGACCAACCTGACAGGCTGCGTAACAACACACAGACAAACACTTCGGGAACAAATGGTCATTAAATCGGCAGCTCATACGCAGGCGGCTGCCAAACGTGTTCCGTACGGGATGGGAAAGGTTTCCTACGCCACGCCACGGAGCCGGAGCCCAACTCGTCGGGCGCACAAGCCGCGGAGCCGGACGCGCAATGATGCTCAAGCCCTTGACCCGCACAACCAACGGCTGCAGGTCAGGCTGGAGCTGCCCCTGCACCTTTTAACAGTTTTCCCCCCTTCAGCACAACTCAGCGGCGTCTGCCGGGCCGTACCTGGGAGCTGAGGTACCGCTTGAGGCACTCCTCGCACACCGCCTTCTTGCAGCAGGACAGGGGCTTGATGGGCTTCTCCTCCAGGCACACTCGGCAGCTCAGCACCAGCAGCGGCCCGAACTCCCCCGCGATCAGCCCGGAGAAGGGCTCGGGCAGCAGGTACAAGTCCACCACCTCGATGCTGCCGCCCGCCGACAGCGGGTCGCTGCCCGCCACCACCCCGCGCCGCGCCGGGGGCTGCCCCACGCCAGGGCCGCCGCCGCCCGGGCCGCCGCCGGAGGAGGCGGGGGCCGCCGCCGGCCGGTCGTTCTCCACGCAGTAGACGGTGCAGTACACGTGCCGCCGCGGGGGGCGGCGGCGGCCGTTGCCCTCCTCCGGCCCCTCCTCCGCCAGGGCCGCCGGCTCCCCCACAGCCGGCGGCTGCTCCGGCTCGGCCGCCGCCTCCGTCTCCTCCTCGGCCCCTCGCCGCCCGGGGCTGGCGGGAGGCGGCGGCGGCTCCCCGCTTCGCCCCGGCCCGGCCGCTCCGCCGCTCGGAGCTAACTCCCGCAACGGAGACGGCTCGTCCGGGCCCGGCTCCCGCGGGCCCCCGGCCGGGCTCGGCGGCGCGGCGGCGGCGGCCGCCCTCGGGGCGCTCAGCGAGCTCTGCTGCTCCCCCATCGCCGCCCGCCGCCGCCGCCGCTTCTTCCCATCCAGCCGCCTCCCGGCCCCGCTTCTGCTTCCGGGTCCCGAGCCCCGCGGCCCGCCGCGCTGAGCCCCGCGCCGCCTGCCTGCCCGCCCGCCCGCCCGCGGGCGCCGGCCGCCGCCGCCCGGCCTCCTCCCTGCGAGGCTGCGGGCGCGGAGGAGGGAACGGCGGGTGCCGCTCAAGTCAGCGCCACCCGCCGGGTCTCGGCCGGAGCCCGACCCCCATGCCGGGGACGACGCGGGCAGCCGACCCTGGTGCGGCGGGGCAGCACGCCCGGCCGCGCCCCGCAGCCGCCCCGGCCCTCCCTACGCGTCCCCGCCCCCTGCCTGCGGCGGCCGCCCCGCCGGGCGCGCCCGCCCCTGTCTCCGCCTGTCCCGCCCCGCCCCTCTCTGGCGCGGCCCGGCTTGGCCTCGCCTCCCATTCAACCGTAACCACCGCGGGTCTGCCCGCACGCCGCGGCCTGGCCCCGCGCCTCTGTCCTCCGTGCCGTGTGCCAGTACCTGCGGCGGAGCTGCACCACTTCCTCCCCTGCACCCGTCTCTCCTCCTGCGCGGGCAGCGTTTGCCGCCGATCCCCCGAAGTCATCTGCTCGAAAGCACGGGCAGGGGTGTAAGAAAGGGTGTTGGGAAGCAAGCAGCAATTTAAATTTTATAGAGCCCTTATGGTCCGCGAGAAACGTCTTCTGAGCAAACTGTGAGCATCCAATTAAAAAAACATCACCGAAGAAAACAAGGTCGTAGTGAGCAGAACCAGTGCTGCTGTGAGAGCTGCGCACTGAAATTAGGTGATATGGTGATATTCCCAAAATAATCTAAAGAAGTAAAAGCAGGTGGATCCACATACGTCCAAAATGGTATCTGATTGTTTGGCTTCTTGCAATTAATGTGATTAGAGGAGGAACATTTGCGCGTTCTGCTCAGAGTCAGCCAGTATGCCAGTGCCTCTGCTTGACAGTATCTCCAGACCTTGACATCATCAGTTACATCATCACAAAGGGCAGATGTCATGGATGTGATCCTGCAGCAACTGTGTAACTTAACAGGGACTGTGCATTTTCCAACCCATACCTTCTCTAGAGTATTAACCAGAATGTGAGGACATGGGTCTGGGTTAACTACAGTAAGAAGAGGAGGAAGAGGTCTGCAATGGGGAGATGACAGTGGGGGATAGGAGGGGAGTCTGCATGCTGTCAGCTCGACCTCTGTGAGCCCATTAGCTCAGCCTCACACAGGCCCTGTAGGACCTGTAGCAGCTCCATGCGTTTGGCTGTCAAGGTCACTGGATGATGGGGCCAGCCCAGCTTTGGGGGACCCTGCGTGGCACTGAAGTGTGTGTGCGCTCTCTGGCGAGGAGCCGAGCCTCCTGGAAAGCCACATGGGGAACCTGCCTTGCTCTACTGAAGGATGGAAATCATTTTGGTTGAAAGAGACCCTCAAGATCTAGTCCAACTGTCAACCTAATATTGTCACTAACCCATGTCCCTAAGAACCTCATCTCTACATCTTTTAAACACCTCCAGGGATGGCCACTTCACCAGTTCCCTGGGCAGCCTGTTCCAATGCCTAACAACCCTTTCTGTGAAGAAATTTTTTCCTAGTATCCAGTCTAAGCCTCCCTTGGTACGACTGGAGGCACGACTGGCTCTTCTGGGTGAAAACTGGCAACATCTGCTGGCTTGGGGTCTCTTCAGCTTGCAAGAGCTATATTTCTTCGAGACCCAAACTGACCTGAAAGTCAGCATGAATGAATTTGTGAAGTGCCCAACTGCAGTTACCCCTGCAGGAAAATCATATAGAGGAATTATTTCTATTAATCAACATGGCTTTTAGCTTTACTTATTTGAGCCTCTAGAGTTTATGCTCCCAAAGCTTACTCTGAAAATATGAAGTATAAAACTTCTAGTGAATTAATAAATATCAGAATTTCCCACAACCCTGCCATTGAAGAAGCTGGAGCTTAAAGAAAAAAACCTGGAAAGACGTCACTGCAAAGAGCAAGCAATGTTGCTCAGCTTTTAACTTAATTCAGAAATGTGTATGCAAAAGCACAGCAGGAGATAAATGGTCCTGGGCAATGCAGGACAGCAATGTTAACCGTACTCAGCTGAGGGGAAGCATTAGGCAAATATGAGTTACAGAATTGCCCGTGCTCTACCAGACCATGGACTGAGGATAGTTTGGTGACCTGTGCCCGGCCATGGGTCCTGCTTATCCTGACCATGAACCGTGGGCAGATGTGCTGGCCTCAGCTTCTCCCAGTGCTCCCCATTCTGCCGTCTTTCTGTCTGGGATGGTGGGACCAGCCGTGTCTGGTGAGGTCTTGCCTGACAGCCTCCGAGGGGACCCTGCCACTCCCTGCTGCAGGGAGCCACTAGCTGCATGGGTCCTTGACACAGGTGCGCTTTGCAACAAGTCTTTGCCACATTCTGTAGATAGGTTATTTCAGGCATATTAGAAAAGTATGGAATTATATAATAGTCGATAGAAATATTGAACTGAGGTAAACATAACATGACCTGCTGTACATGCCTTTCCCACCATGCCTTCATACAGATCCATATTAAAACCATGAAGAAGAATTTAAAAACAAAGAAAAGTCCCCACATGCGCCCAACAATCTGACAATATAAAGCAGTGTGTTGCATGGCACTCACTTATTCCCCAAAAAGATCTGCTGAGGGAACACACAGTTTGAGGGATGCTTGTTCTGTTGCTGAGTGCACTGCTGGTTGGTCTTGGTGTGCAGTAAGCAGGAGCCCAAATGGGGCTGGATGCCTGCTTCCCAAACAGCTTACATGATGCATCTTCAGCTGGCTGTTGGCCAGGTTTTGAGAAACTACGAGTCTGATTTGCATCCAGAAAGACTCTGTTGCTAAAACCTTCTTGTTTTAAAACGAGATTTTAGATCCACACATTTTACAGTCTCTGTAGAGCATGTCTAGACTTTAAATCAAACCTTATGGAAGATATTAAAAATATAGCAGCACTACCAGATTTACATAAGATAACATGTTGAAATAAATTATCCTACAGATATAAACCTTTTTCTTGCTGAACTGTTTGGTTCATGAGAACTTCATCATGTTTGAGCACAGTTGTGCGGAATTAAGTCTAGTTGCTTGAAACATTACTTGTCTCCCTGTGATACACTGCCAAGTCAAACTCCACAGAGATTCACATACTTGAGCTCTGCAAATGAAGTATGAGGAAGGAGCTGGCAGGGCCTTCATTTTCTGTGAGGGATCCCCAACTTTCACAGAATGTTAGGGATTGGAAGGGACCTCAAAAGATCATCTAGTCCAATCCCCCTACCAGAGCAGGAACACCTAGATGAGGTTACACAGGTAGGTGTCCAGGTGGGTTTTGAATGCGTCCAGAGAAGGAGACTCCACAACCCCCCTGGGCAGCCTGTTCCAGTGTTCTGTCACCCTCACTGAGAAGAAGCTTCTTCTCATATTTAAGTGGAACCTTTTGTGTTCCAGTCTGAATCCATTGCCCCTTGTCCTATCATTTGTTGTCACTGAAAAGAGCCTGGCTCCATCCTCATGGCACTCACCCTTTATATATTTATAAACATTAATAAGGTCACCCCTCAGTCTCTTCTTCTCCAGGCTAAAGAGAACCAGCACCCTCAGCCTTTCCTCATAAGGAAGATGCTCCACTCCCTTAATCATCTTTGTGGCTCTGCGCTGCACTCTCTCCAGCGGTTTCCTGTCCTTCTTGAACTGAGGGGCCCAGAACTGGACACAGTATTCCAGATGTGGTCTCACCACGGCAGAGTAGAGGGGAAGGAGAACCTCTCTTGACCTACTAACCACCCCCCTTCTAATACACCCCAGGATGCCATTGGCCTTCCTGGCCACAAGGGCACAGTGCTGGCTCATGGTCATCCTGCTGTCCACCAGGACCCCCAGGTCCCTTACGCCTACACTGCTCTCTAATAGGTCATTCCCCAACTTATATTGGAACCTGGGGTTGTTCCTACCAAGATGTAAGACTCTACACTTTCCCTTGTTATATTTAATTCAATTTTTCCCCACCCAACTCTCCAGCCTGTCCAGGTCTTGCTGGATGGCAGCACAGTCTTCTGGCCTGTCAGCCACTCCTCCCAGCTTGGTGTCATCAGCAAACTTGCTGACAGTGCACTCTATTCCCTCATCCAAATCATTGATGAATATATTGA
Organism: Streptopelia decaocto; assembly: GCF_964273445.1. Lineage (NCBI taxonomy): Eukaryota > Metazoa > Chordata > Aves > Columbiformes > Columbidae > Streptopelia > Streptopelia decaocto. The sequence goes on from NC_138656.1 coordinate 66,237,069, forward strand.
ATAATACCAGCCTCAGTACTGACCCTTGAGGGACACCACTAGATACAGGCCTCCAACTAGACTCTGCCCCACTGACCACAACTCTCTGGCTTCTTTCCTTCAGCCAGTTCCCAGTCCACCTTACTACCTGGTCATCCAGTCCACACTTCCTCAGTTTAGCTGTGAGGATGCTGTGGGAGACTGTCAAATACTTTACTGAAATCAAGATAGACCACATCCACTGCTTTGCCATCATCTGTCCACCTGGTTATGTCCTCATAAAAGGCTATGAGGTTGGGTAAGCATTTTGGAAAGCTCTGTCCACTGCTGTCCCCCAGAGCCTGGATTTACTTACCTCTGGGAATGCAGCAAAGTCCATATTTTTTTTCGTCTTTGTTAAGACTATTGGAGAGTTTGGTTTGAATAGGTATGCTTACGGGTGGTCCTTTTACTCATGCCTGATTTTTAAATTCCACAACTGAGATCCAGGACAGGCACTTGCATTTTCAAACAATAAATGTAATTGACTGCCACAGTTCTGGTAATGCTTGAATTTATTTACTTATTTGTTTGTTTCTTTGTTTGTTCATTTATTCTTCACACTGAACAATTAAGTTGTGGTGGCTATTGCATCAATGCATTAATTTTTTCCTAATTCGTAAAATGTTACAAAGTATTGCCTGATAATTTCCGTCCTCCCTTATTTTGGCTTAGTTCCTTTTTTTCCTCCCTTACTTTCCTTTAATCAAAGAGCACAAGCTTATGTAAAACTTCAGCAAAAGAAAGTCCTAGGCTATGCAGCATATGAACAGACTGCAGAATTCATTACTGTGCAAAATCACTGAAGAAGTTCTATAGACAATTTAAAAACCAATTGGATACTTTTAGCAATACTGCAGAGCTAAAGCAGGCTATGCTGTCTGTACCAGCTATATATATATGTATCTATATATTTCTGTGTGTGTACACACATATATTAGAAAAGGAGGACGCAATTTCCCAAGGCTGCAGTTCTTGAGGCTTCATGAAAATAACTTTTCCAAAAAATAATTAATATTTTTAGGATGAGTAATTAACATTCATTCTTCTGGGCTTATGCTGATTGCCTCTGAGAAAATTGAAGATAGCAGTAAGTAACCAGCAGCATGGTATTGGGTTATTTGGTATAGAACTTACTGTTTTGGTGGGGGTTCTTTTTTACCTCACTATTAAGGGTTTTTTAAGTATTCAAAATATTAATTTTCTGTTTTGCCTACCATTGCAAATGTGTTCTGAGTATTTTATGAAATGTCTTTAACCAGATGTTGATATTTATTTTGAAAATGAAATAAAAATCCAAGGTCTCATGTTTGCCTCTCAACATTTGCAGTTTTCAGTATTATGTACACTTCAAATATAATATATTGTCTTACATTCTCCAGAATACATCCCACATATACCACTTACACTCTGGACATAGTCCAGCTTTCAAAAATTATAAGCTAGCTATGCTGGTTTTGCAGTTTTCACAAAAATATCTATAAGCTTTTGTGACAAAAGTTTGTGGCAATGGTACAGCAGTAATGGCACCCTTTTTTCTGGGAGAACAGAGCTCTTAAAGCTCCTCTTTCATCCACAGTTCTGAATTTAGGTGGGATATATGGGCACAACTTATTTTGTGGTAAAGAAGATGTAGTCATGTAACTCACCTAGAAAAGTCCTCCTAGCATACAAATTATAGTATGCAAAAGAAAGTATTTTTGACAGTATTTGGTTTTAATAGTTAGGCAGTATGTTTCTGCAGCTAAAATGAAAATACAGTTATCTCCTTGGGTTTCCGTTCATCTTGTGAGGTGAAAGAGTCATGTATGCTTTACAGAAAGTGTAGGTTAGAAAAAGGCATGTGCTAGAATAATTTCTTACGAACATCCTAATTAAATCAGGAAGAATGACTGTGTGCCTAGTTTAATTGTTTCAGTATTTATTTTGAAAACAGTCTGTGCCAATATTTTTATCTAGCACTATGGAAACAACCTTCAAAATATAACTATGTATCTTGAAAGTACCTCTAGAAATTCCAATGAATAGCTTTTGCCTATGTGTTCTTTAGAAACCTGTGGGTGAACATGGTCATTGGCACATCACTGGAATTACAAGATAGATATATTAACATATGTTAAGTTTCTTTAAGCAGAGACAGCATTGCCTAAATGAATCAAGCCTTTTGGACCATAGATGTCCACATCTGGGCTAGGGAGAGAAGATGCTTTCTGGAATTTATGGATCTTTCCAAACAGATCTTATCAGTGTCTCAAGTCACCTTTTAAAGGGCACCTAAAACCTCAATGCATCCTTCTTAAAGCTTCACTTGTTTTGGAACAATGTGTCCTACACACTTGTTCAAAATCCTCCTTTACACCTGTGACACTTTTTATCTGAGTTCTCTGCCTGCATCACTAATTTTTAATATCTTTCTCTTTTTTTCCTAACACATCTTTTTCTTCCTAAAAATACCATGAAGCTCTGTGTCTAGGCTAAAGCTTTGTAAATGGACTCATGACCATCTTTCTTTTCCTGATCTTGCTGGATCCTGTTCCCATTGAGGGCTAGAATCACCAGCATCTTAAGCTGATGGAAATGACTTCCTCCTTCTCACTCAAATCTTCTATTCTTCCTCAAATTTCTTATCACATTATCATCCCTGATGTCACCTGGCTTCATAAGTTGGGAATCACATTCATCTTCAGCAAGTGTAAAGGACCACCTGAGTGAAGCAAGGTACTTAAATATCAAACTTGGCATAGAGCAGAGTGTATATTTCTAAGTTTTTGAGTTTAAAACTGAGAGACTGAGCTGGGGATCTCATGACAAGAGATTGCTTTCCCAGGTGGGTTTGTTTGCTGTTGGTCCCAGAACCACACCTGAATCAAATTATGTTCCATGTATCCCACAATCACTGATTTTCTCCTTAACAGCAGACAACACCCAAATAATTTATCAGCATTAGTCTAGAATGAAATGCCTTAATGCACAGCCTGGATGCGATGCCATCATTTTGAGGAAGCTGATGCTATTTACCACTGTCAGCAGCAGTACAGGCATTGGACCATTTCAAACTACATCAGCATTTTTAGACTCTCCCAAAGAAAGCATCTTTCATTACTGCATTATTTTTATTAATATGCCTTTGAAGTTGGTTTTATAGTAGTAGCTGGCCACAGGATTACCTGACAACAGCACAGCAAGAGTAAATTCTGCTGAAGGGCAAATATATTTTATAGCTATTTTTGTTTTAATTAACTATACAGAATGACACACAAATAGAATGTTTTGTAAAATAAAGACTTAGCAGCTACTTTTTTGATAATATTGTGAGTAATTCTCTGATTAACAAATTATTATCTTTTCCTTCTTAGCCTCAGGCCTGAAAAGCAATTGAACATTTGTGAAAACAATTGTCTACCCTTATTACAGGTTTATCAAATTATACTTTTTAAATTTTGTACTAGAGGGTTGTTTTTTTTTTTTTTTTTACAATGTTAATAATTTTAAAGGATTTCAGAAAATAAATTAAGTAATTAACCTGATCAGGCAGTGGGTATACACAGAGCTATCCAAATTAGCTATTTTTTAATTATGCTTCTTTACTTCTTAAAGCCAAACTTCAGAGTGATTTTGAAGTCTTCCTTATGCTCCTCTCCGCAATTCAGCAAGACCCACTGTTATCAGCAGGGGCTCCCATTACACGCTCTGTGACTCTGCCGAGACTTATCACTTCTGCATGGAGCTGCTGTGACAAACTGAGCTGCTTTTGTGAGCCAAGTAGGGTCTTGGGGTGATGGTACCAGAGTGGGGGGCTGGGACCACCTTCCTAATCTCAGCTCTGTGACTGACCAGCCATGTGACCTTGGATGAGATACTCCTGTATCTCTGTTTCCCCTTTTCCCCTTTGCCTGTCTCAATTATTTAGACTATACGACGTGTGCGACAAGAAGCGTTTGCAGCTGTGGCACGGTGCAGCCCAGCACATCCCCCGGTCTCAGCTGAGTCCTGGAGGTATTGCCATAATGCAGACAAAATGCAGTCTTTTCAACATCCAGGAAAATAGCTAATTAGTAGCACATTTTATAGCTAGAAGTAAAAAAAAAACCCTGTATTTGTGAGAGTTTCTCTGCTGGGCTGAAATCATTACCGAGCAGGGCATAAGCGCTATGAGAGTTGTACAGGTGTAACCTGACAGCAGCAACTTCACTCACCTTCAGCCTCCCACTCTCTTTGTGTGAGAAGGCAGGATTCTAAACATTTTCCTTGCTCAGATTGTGCGTCCGGATTTCCAGTGGGATTTTACTTGATGTGTACCAAAGCAAATCTTTGGCAGGACAGGTGTGACAATGCTACCAAGGAAATAAAAACCAGAATAAAATACTGTAATTCCTCTTCATAAACTTGTTTTTATTACTACCATGAGAAGTACTGTCTCCTTACACTCAGTAAGTCATTTTGCACAATAAGATTATGCCAGTTTTGTACCATCATGCATCAAAATAAAGGTTTATTTAATGGCTTTGACCCTAATTTGCAAATCCCCTTTGTTCTGCAGCCTGTAAGGCTAGTTTCATGGTAGTGGTGCCGTGCTCATAAAATCTTCAGAGTCAGGTGGAAAAAGGAGGCTGAATTATGATTCTTCAAAATTAAAATACTGGTCTATTGATTATGCTATATGCTGTATTGTTGTATTGATTGTTCTATAAATAGCTTGACTATGGTGCACTGCAAGGGGGATTGAGAAGCATCAAAAATGGGAACAGGCGGTGAACTGCCTTGACCCAAACTTAACAGTTTACTTGCTGCAATATATATCCAGTATGTGATGCAACACATACACAGTGTCAGGTGGAATGTTTTTTCTGAGGGGCTGCTAATAGACAGGAATTAACAGGAAATCATTAAATTATTTCCTTGGAAGGTAATTTCACTATTTTTGCTGTGCACTGTTTGTTTGCATGAGGCATTCTTTGCTCCCTTATAGTTAAGCTGAAAGCTGGTTCTTAAAGTCTTTGCTGCATACATTGAAAAAATTCTTGGTAAATGACATGCATTTAGCTTTAGGAATTACAGTATACAGCTGAAAACACCCATACATTTGTACATACGTCAGTAATAAGTCTGCACACAACATCACGTATTTCTGCATGTAGTACTTGGCACCCTTGAAAGAACTTCTCCTTAAAGTCTTTTCCTGTATTCCCTTATCTATATAACATGTCTTGTTTTAAAACAGTCCAAAAGTGATAATATTAAAAAGTGCGGCCAGCCAGAGCAATCTAGAGACTGCAACAGAAATCTGTTTTTACAGAAAATAAAAGTTCAGCTTTGATAAATGTGAGCAAGAAATGGTTTGCACTCTCCCTACAGAAGTTGTTTTTAGTAGCCATTTTAGGTGCAACATTAGTACATCTCGCCCTAATGACAATGTTAGTTGCTTGGTTTGTACAACAAGTCCTAGATGGAATTATAAAAAGAAAAGTTGAAAAAATCCCTGGGGTAATGAGAGTGCATCAATAAACCTCTTATCATAGGGAAGCACAACTAGGGGAAAAAATGTAACATTTGAAGATACTGTCTGGACAGAAAACAAAATCCTTAGGCTGTCAGAGAGGAATCTGAGGCTGCCAGCAAGCCAAGGTTGTGGTGAAAGCCCTACAGTTTGTTCTGTGGATCTGGTGTGCTTATCAGCAACATAAAACAAAAATCTCAAAAATGCCAAGCTATCACAGGAGCCTTCCCAAGAGGCCACTCCTGCCTGTCTGCTGGGAAGTGGCAGTGGTGATGGGTTCTTGCTACGTGAATCTCTGTTAATGAGGACAAAACCCAAGACTGATTCACTTGATGTAGCTTGGGAGCACCAGGAGCATTGGTATAACTTTACACCTCAGACAAACGTGAATTAGACTCATAGAGAAAATTCTCACCATCGTATTCTTCTGTGCCAAGTCAGAAGTTTCACTTTTACATGAACAGTGGCAGATTTTATAAAAAAATAGCAAATACAATTACAGTGAAGAGTGTTCCTTCTGTTAATTAGATGAGGAGGTATTTGACTACTTACAATTGCTTGACTTAGTGTGAGTTTACCTGTGACTTGGAGTGATTCGATCTGCCCATAAGAGCGAGCATAAAAATAAGGAGAACAACTGTGGGAGATCACCATATAACCATGTCATTGCCATTGGATTTCTCTTTTAAGTTTTTATCATCTGTGAACTTTTCACGTCTGAAAAGATCTAATGCTATAAGACTACTGGTTAAGCAATTCATATGTGAAACAGCTGTAGGCTTTCTTTATGCTGCCAATACTAATGAAGTGCATTTATTGAGTACTTCTTATTTTCCAGTGAAAACATTCATCTGTGGTTCCTTCAGGACACAACTATAAGGTGTATGTTAGATCTTTGTAAGCTAAGAATTGATCTGAACACAGCCCTAACAGCATGATTTTTAATCAGTGAAATTAAATTGGTGCAGTTCAGAACCAGTGAAGGTAAACTGGTATAACCTGAGTCAGTGCCAATGAACCTATGTCCAAAACAAGACAGATTTATTTAAATAAATCGGTTAGTGTATGTTAGCATCATGTACCCCTAGATAGTGTCTTGTCAGCTTTGCTAGTTGCAGCAACAAGACAAGAAATTGGTCTAAAATGTCTAACATTCACCAAGTATGCATGTATTTAAAAATGGGTGAAGTGTTTATCTTAATGCTGCGTAATATTCTTCTTTAAAACACATTGCATTGCAACAGAAGTAGTACACATGTAAAATAGACAAAAAACTGGTAACTAATTTGAGAAGTGACTATTGATAGGAAAGGATCATCAGGTGGGGCTGTTTCAAGTAGAGTGCGATGGGGATTAGTGCAAGTCCTGCCATTGCTCAGTAACTTCATGAGCAGGGTGGAAATAAATACAGTGACTAAAAGGTAGTGAGTAACTAACAATAAGGATGGAGCAGTTGTGTAAAGGAGTTTAACTTGAGTGTGTTAGTCTTGTTTCAATAAAACGCCTTAATATAATAAAAGTAAACTGGTATGTTTCAACATGCATGTCCAGTATATAATAGATTTTGTAGTGCTTAAAGTCCTGAAGGATGGATGCTTTTCTATAAGTTGTCTTTCTGTCAAACACACATTATGTGTATTCTATACACATTATATAGGTAGTAAATAAGATTCAAATCTATTAGAAAAGTCCTTCCTGGTGTTGTTTTTTAGGAATCCATTTGTAACCAGTGAAAATTCTGCACGTTGACCAGACCTGATAAAAGCAGTTGTTCGTGTCACCTGAGCGTTTAGTCCTGGTGCTGCTGCACGAGGATTTTTCTGTGTGACAGTGTTAAGCATGAACATGAATTAGGGTCCCAGCTCTGCTGGAGCACTGAGATACACGGAAGTGTTATCGGGAAGAATCACAGCATTTTTTGGCCACAGACCATTAAGGAAACCTATGTGCTTCTTCCAGGTTAACAGCTTTGCCTGTAATTTTCTGCCTCGGAGCTACATTGATGCAGTTCCTAGTGTGGATGTAGATATGTTAGGTGCTTTTATATTGAAGCAGTCTTTCCCATTTCCTATCTGGGAATAAACCAAACCAGCTTAAGCCTTCAAACCAGCAAAACTGCATCCATGCGAATGGGGTTACAGCACTTAAAGGATTCCAGTGCAGCTGTTGCCATGCTTTCATTTTCGCAAGGTTCACACTTCTTACGCTGCTGAAAATAGATGTCTTGAACTTTCAGTTCAGAAAGTGAAAAGATTACCTAGGAACAGTTATACCATTTTAACTCTCCTTGGCTGTCTGATACAATGTGCAGTAATGCTGAAGCTAGACTATGTAATCTATTATTCAGTATTTAAATATGTGAAGCAGAGAGAACACAGCTAATAAATTTGCCATCCTTTAAAACACGTTTTTATTTTTTTCTTTTTTCCCTAGGGTGGAGATACACACAGAAGCATTTGAAAACTTTGGCAGAAATACTTTTACTTTCACATTTGTGCATTTCAGCTCATGAACTTGTTCTAGGTACATTTTGAAATCTTTATACTCGGTGTTAAGCACCAATTAGAAACTGAAAGTGAAGAATAGTAAAGATTTTTTTTCCACATATTTCTTATGATTAATATAAAAAGTATGTGTGACAGAAAAGGATTACAGACCAATAGCACCACTTCCCCTGTAATCTTTATCCCTTTCCTGACTAAGTGCTATCTGCTAATACAAATCCCCAAGATCCTGACCTCTCTTTTTTGCTTTCCTTCCCTGCAAGCACAGTAGAGGAAATGATTCCTGTCACGTAGCCAAAGGGGGCATATTTACATGGCTCCACATGATGTGATGAGGAAATCCTGTTGCAGAGAGTTCAGCAGGAAAACAAGTAGGTTGCCTGTTCTCCTCCTGTTTTTTGGAAGTCCTGCCTCTGCTCCTCTACAGGTTTGCTTCCTGAATCACCACTCCTGTGAGTTTATCAGTACAGATCTCTTTGTTTTACAATTTTCTTTCTCCGTTTTTGAAAGTGGAGATTTCCAGGACATTATTCTCCTTCCTGATATCTTGCCATATATTAAGAGATTAAGTTGTTATCTGCTGTGGATTTTTTTGCTTTGCAGATTTTGCTTGTAGTGCTCATATTTTTTTTGTTCCTCCACTGATCATCTTTAAGCTTTGCACCAAAGCAATGAATCACTGTAAGTGCTTTAATTCTGTTCTCTTCTGGGCTGGGGGAAAAATCCTCTGCTGTGGACAAGAGGGTATTATCATTTCAAATCCTAAAGCATTTGAATAGATTTGGTTGTAGCACAGAGGAAAATGAACAAAGAAGGGTTTAACATTTGTTTTTAAATGCATTTATTACATATATAATACTGCGGCTAATATATCCCTTCCCTACCAGCACTGAGATCTGTAATCAGAAGCATCGGTGAAACACATCAGTTGACTAGAAAGGAAACCTTTAGCAAATGTAGGACCCTGTGTAAAATCAACATGAAACTTATGCAAAAAGGCATTTTTATTAAATGCTTATTATAGTAAAAGCTTCAGAGAGGTTGTTAAGAACACATGATGCGAGTGTCATTCTGGAGTTTCAAACCAGGAATATTCTCCTTTGAGGGTTGACTGCTTCTTCAGTCAGCAGCCAGCTTGCGTGAGTATAGAGCTGGGTCTGATCAGAGACCACAAGATTAAATACAGAAGCACTTTTCCATTGTAGCATTAGTTTTGATCCACAATGCTGGGATGCTAATAATTTTAAGCTTTGGGAACATTTAGGTCTAGATCCTGCTTCATGCCTCAGAACTATGCTTACTTTTGTGCAATGGACAAGAGCCTATTTTAAAACATATTCAGAGAAGAGTTTATCTAAATAGAAAGATTTTATTATTTATTCCAGGCCTGTAATTCTACATATATGTTTTGGTCTGTGACTCCCATTTGTACAGTCTTTCAGAATAACATAAAAGGGACACAGCATTTTTGACCTGCTTAAAGATGTTTGGGCTGAAAACCTGACATCTTTTTTTTAAGGTAAGAACTACTAGAAGGGTAAATACTGTTAGGGAGCAATCAAGTCTGAGTTCCATGGTATAAAGGTGTACAACCCTATAGAATAGAAACCTGTAGAATGCAATAAATATTTCAGGAGAAAAAGCAACTTTTCTGCTTAAAACCAGTAAAAAATAGTAAGAACCAAAAATACTAATGACATCTCATTCTATAGTGCAGCTCTTTCCCCCTCTCTTCTTCAGAGTGGGATGTAAAAAGAGGTAGAAGAAGCAGGAGTACAAGGGGAAAGACAAGAAATATTAAATCTATAAACATTCTAGAGGTTTTTCTTATTTTATTGAGAAACCCTGAAACACTCAATAAATTTAAACTTCTTGTTGCAAAATTTTGTTTGATTAAGATATTTCTGTACCTCAAAAGGTGAATGAAGCTTAGAGATGAGACATTAAAAAAGACTAGCTACATTTCTAGTCCTGCCTTACAATTTTAAAGGACAAAAAAAAAATAAATCCAGTATAATTATGAAATGTGAAGTTGCCAAAGATTATAAGATCTGGGTTTTTTTCTCCTCGCAATTTACTTTCAGCAAGGATGTTGAATAGCGAGCACTCTGAAAAGACATGACTTGAATAAGAAGCCAGCACTATGAAAAGGTCCACTAACATTGCTTGTATATACAGGACCTTGACTATTGAGTCCGTGATTTGAACTGTTTTCGACATGCTGCTGGGACATGGGACCAGGGCTCTGTAGCTACCTACCTCAGGGCATTGTCCCTGTGGCCACCTGCCCCATGCGTGGCCCTCAGCTTGCTCAGCAGTGCTGTGGGACAGCAGCATCTTCGCTGACTCTGGGCTGGTGGATGGGACACAGCAGGATCCAACACCTACGTCTGATGGGATGAGAGCTGGCACCACGTGCTGCTGATGTTTTAGAGCTACATAGGTTTTCTGTTATAGATTTCCTCAGTTTAAGCTATGAAAAATGCAATTTCTGCGTGTTTGATTGCTACTTTATGAGACCATCCATTTTTAAGAGGATTTTATGAAGTCGTGATTTGGGAAAACATAGTTATTAGGTAACTTCTATCTAGATTTAAAAAGAAAATAAAAACTACAAATAAAGTAATAAAAATGGGCAATCATAAAAAACTCTCAAGGTTTTTGTGTGTATGAGGGAAGATTTAGGTTCAGTTTTAACTGACAGGAAGAGGCAGCACTGTAGATCTCTAATATGAATCATTGTCCCTTGCTCATCGTAAAGTTTAATTTTCAAGTAGTTTAGCCTCAGATTACCAGAAAATAATTTCTGGTTCCACTCTAGATAATGTTGAAGTGACAGCTGTAGATTTAAGGGTCATTAAAGAATTCTTCACAAAATTATGCACATACTCTTAATCACATATTTCATGCTAATTGAAGCTGATGGGATTTTTAAATGTTCTTCAGTCTTTTTGCTTCAATGGAATTTTATCATTTTCTTCAACTGTAAATTTCCTTAAATGTTTGTCTTAACCGGAGATTTTTGCACCATCCTGCCCTGTGGGATCAGCCTCTGGGTCATTCCTCTGTGGCAGGCTCCAGCCTCCCAGGTATGGACGGGAGAGGGAGCCAGGATCTGAACTGGGAGCAGGGTGAAGCTCTACTGCCTGATTTGCTCTGTAATGGGAGGGACACTATATGCAGCACCAGGGAGCAGTGTCTATACCTATGGAGGAAGCCTGGAGCCTCCCTGGTACATCAGTTTCTGAATCACTACTCACACAGCACAGGCAACAAGTACCGCACCTTGTTTTTCCTGATGCGGATACAATTCAAGGTTTTTCCCCCTGCTTTTCTACAGATTTGGACAGGGCGAGGATGGTTTTCATCATTATTTTTCTGCTGTAAGTGCCTTTTACAAAGAAGTATTAGTTAGGATCTGATAGTTTACTTTCAGTCGTTTGTCCTCTGTATCCCCTTGGCCCTGGTGTGTTTTCTGCTTTGTAGGGAAACCTGCAATTTTGTACATTTAGCCAAACATTCTCCAAAGCACCCAAGAGAGTAAAATCTTAATATTTCTTTTCAGAAGGTTTTATGAAGAATTGTAATGATTATTATTGTTTACTATTTTATTTAAAGGAGAAGCTCCATTCAGAGACAAAGAAAACAACCTGTTTGGTGTAACCGATCAAATGACATTCCAGGAGCATCAACATCACTGGGGGGCCCCAGTGACTGAAACTTCCAAATGTTTGGATTCTCTCTGTTGATTTAATGATAGAAAATGTGGAATGCTTTTGCCAAATTATTTGGAAGCAACTTCACGGTGGGTAGTCTGAGTTTTCTGTCTGTTTTTCCATTCCCCATGAATTTCAGTAGTAGTACCTAAATTCATGTGTGGTGTGCTTCCAGCCACAAAATCAGAATAAATGAGTCTTTAGTGAAAATATCTGACAATGTATTGAATATAAGGCCAAGGTGGAGAGCCATGGGGTAGCCAAAGAGAAACATAGGTAAATGGCTTTTGTCTACTTCAATGTGGAGAAATAAAGTAGTTTTATTTATTGCTACCTATCAAATAGGCAAGTTTACCTAAGTTTTTATTTACGAAACAATCTTTTTTTTTTTTTTTTTTTTACAAAAATTATCACTACATCACTGGAAGGAAAGAATGTAGTTTAATTTTATTTTTCTTTGCTACCAGGTAGAAATGTCCTAATTTGGTTTCTTTCAATTTGGAAAGGAAGAAACAGAATATTAACAATTCTTAATTGTTATATTGCTTAAACATTGGAAAGAACCATAGCTATCATTTATCTTAACTTACTAAAATAGTCCAACAGGTAACATTATGTGATGTTTAAGTATACACTAGGTACATTGCCTGAAATAGCTTTGCTAAGCAGTGCTGCTATTTTATTTAGAAATGAAAAGAAAATGGTTTTGTAATTCAAAGTTTTGTCAAGACTTTGAATGTAGCATCTCTCAATAAATCTTAAATTGCTTTGTGAGTGTAGGTAAATAACACCATGCATGTCCCATGTCTATCCAGGCACAAGCATTCGTGTCTGTCCTGCGATCTTTACACTGCATTAAACTGTCCAGCTGGACTCACAGTTCTGCCGTGGCTCCCAGATATTCCTGTCACCCTCATTCATACAAGTCCTATTAGCACAGAGAAACACTTGCCTGCACCAAGGTCAGCCCATAACTCAATGTGCCACCTACATAACTGGCTCTGCTTGACCTCTGCCAGTACGAGGCTTTCCTTGGCACTGGTAGAAGCAACTTGGGTCTTGAAGGGTTTGTTCTTAATGAGTTTTCCTCAGGATCTGTCTGTACTTCCACATGGTGAGTGCTCACTTTGCAAACTTAGCCACCCTTCTCAAAGTTCAAGAACCAGAGACCTGTGGGATCCCTCTCTTATCACAGAATCACAGAATTGTACATATATAGATATATATACCGCAGAGGACCGCATGTGGTACCACTCTGAAAAGTATACCCAGTCCTGGAGCTGATCAGTGTCAAGAACCTGGCTGTGAACACCTCCCTTGGGTTCACATGCAGGGTAAGCATGGGACGGCTGGGGCTCTGAGTGTGACTCCTCTCCTCAGAAGAGCAAGTCAGGAGACAATGCTGTGCACTGTTTCTGGCAAGAGACAAAACCTGTTGTTGTTATTCAGTTCCCAAAATAACTTCGTTCTTTTGTCCCACAGAGACTGAGATGAAGAAGATGTCCCTGTGCTGCAGAGAGGAACGTCCCTGCAGGCTCCCCAGGGCAGTGCAAAAGTCACACCAGCTATTTTGGACAAAAGAGCTGCTGAGCAACTCTAGAATAACCTGAAGTAGGTCATTTAACAAGGAAATAGGAGAGGCCTTAGGCTTAGCACATTTCCATTTTGGCCTTCTGAAGAAACCTCCCTCGGCTGCAGGGACAGCCATGCTGTCTAGCCCACCTGGTCAGTCCCCATGCCATGTGAGCAAACTCTGCCCAAGTATCTGTCCCCCTCAGCTCCCTCCAGCAGCACCACAGGGTCCCCTGGGGAAACCAGGACCTGTCGCCCCTCCAGAAGGATCTTCCCGGCCCACCCTGTCTTGTCCTCTGGTCCAGTAGAAGCTTTAAACCCCGAGTTACATGAAGTGTTTTGAGGGATGCCATCCTTTAATGCATCTCAGGGAAAGGGCTTTGCTCTGTGTTTCAGCAGTGCCCATAGGACCAAAAAAGAAATACTGGTCCAAAACCTGCTCCCCCACATCCTCTATATTCTCTGCATATCTTCTATATGTCCTTGATCTCCTGAATAAGATTGATTTCCTGAGAGGACTCCCTCAGTCCCAGGAAGCCCAGTGTAACAGTTGTGCTTAGGAGAAGAGGAATTTACCTTGCCAAAGGCCTGTGGAGGAAGAGGAGGTTGGCGAGGATGAGGACAACAGAACATTTGACAGTAGGTGACACACTCATGACAGTGGGGCAGGGCAGTGTGCCAGGTAAAACCCAATATTTTTTATCTAGATAAAACCCATGAATTTTAGAGTGGTCTCCAAGTATTCATGCATCTGGGCTATAAGCAGGGATGGTGTCTGTTTAAGGTGGCCAGCTTACTAGAATAAGCTCCAATGACTTTTATTTTCTTTTGGACTGGGCATAGGAAGGAAAGGAAAACAAGGAGCTGCCCTGGAACAAAATTAGAGTCAGATGCATACACTTGTTGGGATGCCAGCCAGTGAGGTACAATGTTATTGTCCAGAGCTTTTCCAGCTCTGCTGAAACTGGCTGGCAGGGAGATTTTGTCAGCTGATACTCAGCAGTAATAAAGAAGAGCTCAGGATGGAGGAGGGGAGATGCTGTATGTCTGAGGCCAGGAGATAGGGAGAGTCCAGCCATTGCAACCACACCACACAAGCAGGTCTGTGCTGAGTTGGTGTGGGGAAGGTACCTTCTGACTCTGGCCATAGCCCTTCCCTGGTGCGAAGAGCATGCTGGCTCAGCTCTGGTGAGCAGGACATCTCTGCACAGCTCATAGATTCATAGAATCCAACTCAGGAAGAGACCCACAATCTGAGGGTGTTGTCAAATCTCTTCTTCAGGCGTTGTGACTGCCTCCCTGAGGAGCCTGTTCCAGTGCTCCATCACCCTCTGTGTTGAAGAACCTTTTCCTAATGTCCAACCTAAACCGTCCCTGGCACATCTTCCTGCCATTCGCTCAGGTTCTATCACTGGTTGCCAGAGAGAGCTGTACATGACAGGGAAGTGGGACTTTCTGCTGTCAGGCAGACCACACAAAGAGGTTCAGTGGCTCAGCATGTGTGTGAGCAGAGGCAGTGCCTGGATGCAGACCCAGGCTGGCCAGGCTGGACTGCTTCGTGGATTACAGAATCACAGAATGTTAGGGATTGGAAGGGACCTCGAAAGATCATCTAGTCCAATCCCCCTGATGGAGCAGGAGCACCTAGATCAGATTACGTAGGAACGCGTCCAGATGAGTTTTGGATGTCTGCAGGGAAGAAGACTCCACAACCTCCCTGGACAGCCTGTTCCAGTGCTCTGTCACTCTCACCGTGAAGAAGTTTCTTCCCATATTTGAGTGGAACCTCCTATGTGAATCCATCCTTCAGTGAACTTGGGCTACTGTCATTCCTTAAGCCTAGAATTTGTGCAGACCACCTCAAAGGTGGACTCTATCTTTCGCAATCACCCCTCAGTAAAGCCTGCACAAAAGACCAAAGATTACGCAAGCAGGCAATCCAGAGGACTGTAAATACCCACCTTGTGCAAGCGCTGGTGGCACCCACCCACCATCCTGAGGACCACTGTGCCCACCAGTCTCACCTCAGGGACCAAACAAGACACTGGAGGATGCCGCACATCACTGGATCTGAGACTATGAACCCCATCATACATAAAGCAGCGCCACAAGAATGGTGAAATCTTTCTCTCTCTTCTTTCTTTCCTATACTTCTATTCTTTCGCTTTCCTTTTTATGACTAATATATTAAGAAAAGATTTACAGCCCCACATGTGCAGCAAATTTTTTGTGTTTACCAATTGAACTTGAATCATGTAAATCCTTCTGCCACCAAATCATTTGTCAATAGGTGAAGCTGCAAAATAAAAGCCTTTTTGTTTATGGACCTTAAGTATCTTAAGTATCTTTTTCAACCAAAGGGACCTACAAACCTGAGTCACATCTCCACCCACTCATACCTCTGGGCGGGACATGACAGGTAGCAACCATAGAGGACAAAAGATAAAAAACTTGTTTAGGAATATGAAACAGAATAGGAAGAAACAGTCCCTGAAGGTAAGAGGACTTTACAAATGTAATTCAGATCCATCCAGAGATCTGTACAATCAACATATTCATAGATAGACAGAGCTCAGTCAGTGGCAAAGGAAGATTGTGGAATACCCTAATTTGTTTAAGGTAATAAGGCTAATTGTGAGATACAGAAAGACTTCACATGGCTGAGCTGGCAGCAAAATGGCAGATGAAATTCAGTGTTTGTACGTGTAAAGGAAGGAGGTGAGTCTTTCCACTGCAAGATGTGGATCTGACTTCTCAACCAAAAGAAGTAGATGTTAAAAAGGGATCTGAAAAAGTTCATAGAGGAGATACTAAATGCGTAGAAGCTATATTTAGCCCTGGAAGTCCCCAGGCTGGAAATAATTGATGGCTGGAAGAGCATTAGAGGTATGCATTGCACATACTTGTCTTGTTCTTACTCTTCCCTGAGCAATCTTTTGTGACTACTTTTGGCAAGAGCACAATGGGCTAGATGGACACAGCAAGCATTATCCAAAATAAACCATGAGCATGGGTAGCGTAGTGCTGTCTGTTCCTTCCTGTCTTCCTGCCTTCCTGCTTTCCTCCTCTCCTTAATGCAAGAATTGTGTAAAAATGCGGAAGGCTAAACAGACCTTTAAAATTTTCAGCAGCTGCTATTTAAAAGAGAGAGGAAAACAAAACCTGCAGAGTCACTGAAGGTAGGTGTTTTCAAAAGGAAACTTTTAGTTTCTTGTGATGTTCCCTTAGCATCCAGTGGATGCAGACGTGGGCAATAGGGGACAGAGTTACATTCACTGAAAAATGAAAGGTGACCAAGGGGAGAAGAAATTGCTCCCTGTTAGTGGGAAGATTTAGGATTTTATTTTATACAAACAGCAACACTCTTGTAATTGTGATAGTCTAGGGATATAGATACAGCAAATTTTGAAGACAATGCCTTTTGTTAAGCTGACCGATACAGCAGTAAAACCTATTGGGCAGTGCTGCAGCAAAGGCACCATGGCTTTGGGCACACAACCCTTCCTTGTGGCTCTGAAAGACGCCTCTGACTGGGACACACAGGCCTTTCTTTACTCTGAATCAGGAGCTTTTCCCTGAGATAGGAGGAAGGGCTTCTGTGCCTGAAAGCTTGTTTGTTTTCTGCAGCTCTACCAGCTGCTCTAATGCAGGAAATCATGCCTCCCTTAACTTGTGTTTATCTGTTAGGGATTGCATATGTGAAGTGCCAGGAGATTGTATGCAAGAGATTTCAGCACTGTTTTTGGATACTGTAAGACTACTTAAGTTTTTCTGCAAAAACCTTTTGTGCACAGTTTACATTGGGGCTTCATGACTGAGACTTCATAAAAGAATAGAGAACTTGAGTAACAAAATTTGGTATGTTCACAAGACCATCACAGATAGATTGTTAAGCCTCCACTTCAGACAGAGCCCTGGCCAGCTCAGACTCAGGGCAGCCAGCATTTGTTATTTGGAGCCCCTTGGGATGAGCAGTCTGCAGCTTCATCTGTGCTGCTGTCTGTCTCAAGAGGTGTGGAGATGGTGTAAAAGGTGGGCAAGGAGCCACAGCTTGTCCTGTCTTCAGTTGTCAGAAGTTTACTCTTTCAAGCAGTTATAAGTGCAGCCAGGACAGTCCCACATTTGCAAAACCATTTTGCAACCTGAGGAGTGCAGTCAGGGAGGAATTAAGGGATTTACTCACCATGATGTAAAAGGCAAGTCACAACTCACAGCATCTCCAACATCCTCAGTTATGTTCAAGACCAAATACTAATGAGAGATCTGTATCCTTGGTTATCTTATGGTGTGTTTGACTGTCTTAGTCATACTCTGTGATCACTTGGTCTCACTGAAACTGCAGTTTAACAAAGCTGTGCTCATAGTCATCATGCTGTCAGGAATGACAGCTTTGCCTGCCTGCTTTGCTGTTTCTCACTTTGATGTGGATCCCCCACATATTGAGTGAACTATCTAATAAGTCACCTGCTGTGTAAAAGCTGGGTATAGTTCCTCCTCCCACTGTATTTTTTAATGAAAATAACCATGGCATCTGCTTTAGTCAAACCTTCAGGGGCACAGCTTGTCTCATCTCATAATAGGGCTTAGGAGGAAAATAAGAGCCCGAGTTTACCTAGGTTACAAAAAAAAAAAAAAAAGCAGGGAATTTTAAAATTCAAACAAAGTTTAATTTAGCCCTGACCAGGGGTTTCATTTCGTCTAACACTGATCACCTAAAAGGGAGGCATCTGGTCTAGTCTTGACTACTTGGCAGTAGAGAAAGCACCTTGCAACAGGAAGGCAAGTCATCCCCTCTCATCTAAGCCCCTGTTTAGGGATGGGGTAGGAGGACCCCACTTTCCTTCACTTGCTGCAGGTGCAGGGCTACCTTTCCATTCATAGAATTTCACTGATGCTAAATATCCATTATTCAGATGGTCTCACAATTATGCATCATGAGTTGTAAGTATGTACAGGCTGAAAAATATAATGGTCTCATAAAAAGCAACCACGAGTCATTACTGGTCTCTAAGAAAAAATGCAAACAATCTTCAAACATTTATTCTGATGTAGAAAAAATCCAAAACACTTCCATGAATTAGTTGTTGGCCAAAGCCTTCAATCAAGAGCACCAGCTTCTCACTACAACAGAAGATAAAGTGATCAAATCTGCAAAAATTACAATTCCACAGGGTCAGTTTGCTATGGAGAAAGACATCTACATTTCTGTTTTTTCTGATTTTAAAGACAGAATGTCTGTGATTCCAAGCACATCATAAGTATTAGCAAAAGAGGTGTGTAATATGTGGTTTAACTTTGATACTGGCTCAGAGGCACCTGAAATATGATGCCAAGGCTACATTATTGTCTATAAGTTGGGCACTTCAGAAGACATAGCCTCCAAAAGCTCCGCTTAAGAAAAGAAACTGTGTCTGAACAAGACAAAGTACCCTGCATGTAGGAAACAAAACATCAGCATGTATGTTACAGTTTTGGACAATAGATTATCGATAAAGTCATGATAGGTACTCCTGGTAAATGTTGCTACAAGTTTTCTTTTACTAGTTCTTGTATACTTGAGGTAGAATTTATAGTGGATTCCTGTGTTTAAATCTGCTGAGGCCACCTTCTCAATTCAGTTTTTAGAATATCTTTCAGAAAGATATCTCATGGTACTGTATTTGTGCCAGTGTCATTAGATCAGGGATAATATTGAAAAAGTTAGAACTTTTGGGAGATGCAACCATTACTGCTACACTATTTGCAAATTAAGTTTCAAAAAAATCAGACTTTGTGCAGACAACAAAGTGACAAGAACAGACATATTAAGGTAGGAAAAGTATTTTTCTTTTGTATCTCTAAACTCTGTGTCTGCACCGGATGAATGTAAAATTATCCTGATTGCTCTCTAATTCCCATCTTTCAAGCTGACCTATCTCAGCAATTCCAAGGGCCTGTTTTCCGCTTGGCTGCCCCTTGTGCACTCACCAACACTTATGTCACAGTGATCTCATAATCCTAGAAGGTGTTTCTGTCACACCAAGTGGTCAACAATATTTGTAACATATATTTCTGCAGTTGGAACATACAGGTAAGATTAAGAACGTTCATGTCATGGCTACTTATAACACAAAACCGTTTAGAAAGAGTTTTAAGAAAATGGCTGACATTAAACTTCAGGCTATTTTCTCATTGTTTCTGTCATCCTTTAGCCATCCTCATGTGTTGAGCTTTGCAAGGCTACTTTAGTGAAAATCAATCTGGTCCTACAGCCCCCTCTCCTGTACATTCATTATCAGTGCAAGAAATCCAGCAATTTGGTCAGCTCTATAACATTTGTTTCTTGCATACTTTTGTAGGAACTTAAAAGCCTGCTCATTGCTCCAGGTTTGAACAGTTGGTAGCTAGTAGTGAATTTATAGCCATTGCACCTCAGTGT
This sequence comes from Streptopelia decaocto, assembly GCF_964273445.1. Taxonomy (NCBI): domain Eukaryota; kingdom Metazoa; phylum Chordata; class Aves; order Columbiformes; family Columbidae; genus Streptopelia; species Streptopelia decaocto. The sequence continues at coordinate 66,256,794 of NC_138656.1, forward strand.
GTTCAGGGAGTGCTGTTAAAGTGAGCAGCTGAAAAGGAGACAGAAGCACCTACATTTTTTCAAAAACTTAGAAAGATGCAGATCAGCACCTGCTGGGTTATTCAGAAATGCCTGCAGAGGCTAAGTATCTAAGTTTCAAAGGGAGTTTATTAGAACCTGTTCATGCTTATTTGTCTGTCTACTAAATGCCAGTCTTCACCCTGGGGCTTCTAAACACCTTTGAAAGCCTGCCGGAGAAAAGCTGCATCTCCAGGCTCCAGTGGAGGCATTAAACTAGTTGAGAGCAGGATTTCATTTTTCAGTGTCACTTCAAGGTCAGTCAGAACTTGCCTGGTAGAATCAGAGATTAAACCAGGGATTTAATCAGGTAGCTATCATTCCTTGGGTAAAAGCTGAAGCTAATTTTATAGTTGCATTTACTCTGCTGATGACTCTCCCTCAAAAGCTGCCTCTGCTAGGGAACCTGACCTCTCTGCCACACACAGTTCAGGCAATACTGTCGCTGCAGCTTTCTTAACCCAGCCACCACAACAGTGCCAAGCTGATAACCAGTGAGCCTTTTGTTCCCTGCCTGAAGCTTCTCTTCTGTACCAAATCCATACCAATTTACTGCATTATTTTCCCACTGTTTTCATCGGGTGCTTCCCTGTGTGACATACAGATATAGACCACAGAGCTGATGTCATGTGCCTTCTCAGGTCTGAAGCTGTCCCAGCTTGCAATATATGGTTTACAACCATGAGTCAGCCCATGCTGTCGTGATTTTTTTTCACATTTCCTACTGCTGCAGAAGGGCAATATCATTCTGTCAGCAGATGTGATTGCAAAGAATGGACTTCTATGCTTTGAACGAGGGGTCGTAACCTGTGTTGATCCTGGGTGTAGGACATCCTGACAGTGACTCCACTGATACTACATGTGGATCTATATGAAGAGCTGCAAAGTGACATTTCAGTTTAGGAAAGCACCAAGATAGAGAAAAGCCTTGTTGCAGCCATGAAAATGTGATTTACTGCCTGTTGTTGGTAACCAGTTTATGACCGCTACTGTTGACCCATGCATGGCTCTAAGTGCTAACAAGGACAAACTGTGGACAGTGCTCAGATTGCTCATTTGATGCTAACAGCTGGTCTGACAGCCAGGAGAAAACTGCTGTGACCTAGAAGTTCCCCCCTGCAGTGTTGCTCCCTGTCACTTCTTGTCACTAAGCCCCTGTCACTTCTGCTGCTCCCAGCCACAGTGAAAGTGTCCCCAAACTCAGTTTGATCAGGTAGCTGGCAGGACAGCCAGCCAGGAGGATGCTGGACCAGAGGTCCTCCCACTACTCCCTCACAGACCCCAGCCCTTTCCTGTACTGTGCACCCTGGGAATCCCAACTGAAACTCAGAGAAGTCCTGGCTAGTATTTGGAGTCAAAACTATTTTAGAGAATGGGTTTTAAGTCAATAATTTTTAAGCAAAACCTGGACATAAATTATTGAATTTTCTGGAATGGAGTTTTAAATTTTCCATGTCATCCATCATTCACAGGAAATCCCCAGGCTCGGTGCTCCTCTGTATGCCTGCCCCATTGAAGCTAATCTGATTGGTGATCGCCAGTGAGGTTGCAGAAGAAGTACTCTGGTTATCCCCCTTTTACCTTAAAATCAAATCAAAAGAGAAAATCTTCATTTATCTAGTGCTAAAAAAGTTCTCTGGGACACAAAATAGTGCCCTCTTCTGCCTGATGCAACACAAGATCCCCCCTCCAGAAGCTTCTGGCCCAGGTTTTGCAGTTGTAGCATACCAGTGAGAACAATCTAAGTCCCGCCTGTTGAAGTTACTCTGCTTCCCATTAAATAACAAGTGCTTCACAAGAGTCAGAAGACAAAGAGAGCAGTGTTCTAGCTGAATAGTTGGGATAACCCCATGGTTTCCCTTCTTGGCTCCAAGGGCTGCTCACTGACTTCATACTGTGTAACATACAGGCATGAATGACATGAACAGAGAGCGCTCACAGGAGAGACGGGAACCCAGGGGTTCCTCTGTCAACATCAATACCAATCATGTTCCTTCTGGTTTTCCTTTCCCTCCTACCCCAATGCTTTATTCTTTTTTTCTATGCTATGACTGAAGGAAAAATAGGTAGGGGACAAATTTCAGTTTTAGTGAAAGCACTGGGTTTTTGGGGGCTGAAGGTCTTCAACTACTGCTTTTAAAAATCACTGCTTGGTGAGAAAAGCCATTGGAAACCTAAAAATCATTGTACCATTTAAATGTTTCTGACCAATTGGACTAGTAATTCATGCATATAAAGAAAACAATATCTCTATATGTTATACATTATTAATATCATGGTATTCATTAGCAAGGAAAAAAAGCACATAGCAATGAAATATAGCATTAGGAGCATTTTAAAGACTTTTTCATTTGCCAAGTAGATATAATAGAGTTCTTATGGGGGGTACAATTTTAGGACGCCTTCCTGATCTTTTCCATCTGGGGTGAAGGGAAAAGAGCAAATGTATATCTTTGTTCTTCTTAGTTTTTATTTTCTTATGACTCTTTGCTCTCTTTTTAGTGCTTCATATGAGAGTCTACATGAGCTGTATATAATATTATTTTAGCTTATTTATGAATGCATTAAGTATCTTTTAAAGTTCAGTGCGTTCTCTTCCCTCCAAGCTACTCAAGCCCTTTTATTACTTTGTTCTTCTGAATCACTAACAATATTTTATCCTACTCTGATCATTATACAAAAGCAGCTATTATACGGAAACAGAGAGATGAGGAAACACTTTTATTTTCCTGGAATGAAAGCCTCATTAACCAGACTAATTCTGCCTTGGCAACTGCTCATTTTGACCCTGGTCTGGAAATATATAATGTTGTGTGTAACACATCAGTGAAACTTGGAGACAGAGTTTTGTTATATATGATCCCGGTGGGGTGTCTAGCTCAATGGGACTTTCATACCTGCTGAGAGTCTCTTACATGATTCAAAGACAGAAGCAGAGTTAAAAGCTCAGAAAAGAACTAGCTGTTCTAGTTTATCATTGCGCACAATAAGATTGGGTGGGAATAAGATAGCCATGAATAGATTAAGGTTTACAATTAGTAGAAAGGTCCTAACTATGTGAGTGGAAAGTTGAGAGACAACAGGTTTTGGCAGCAGAATAATCCGACCAGTTTTAAGGAGTCTGATAACTATTTAACCACTTGGGTGAGTGGAGGACTAGGACAGCCCATCCACTGTTCTCTTTCCGCTCTGCAGATGCTCGATGTGGCTATTGCAAAAAGAGTTTCAGCTGACTCTGTGCCCTTGCCTGGTTTCCTTTGCCTCCATGCTGATTTTCTACATGGGTCTAGAAACTGCAGTGGGGACGTTAAACTGTTTGGGTCTTTCTTAGTCACTCAGAGTGCATTCCCAGTTCAATGTCTATCGATATCTTTCTCTCACAGGACACTTGCACTGCTTTCAGATCATGCCCTGGACCACTGCCTCCTATGCCCTTGTGGTTACCTGAGAGGTCTAACTTATTTGTCATGCCATTCGGGGACTCAAGGCTTTGCTTCAGAAAGGTTGTTGCACAATTATTTGTTTTACAAAATTACAGAGCTTAAAACAATACAGTCATGTACATTCACCCCTAGTTTACACCTTTCACTGCACAATGCCTTGAGTCTCTGAATACTGACTTACATAACAGCAAAATTGTCTCTTTGCTCTGGAATTTATGGTTTAAAGTCTAGCCCAGTCCTTTGATCTCTTCACTTAGATAAAGTCATCACTGCTTAGCTGTCTATAGCCTTCTGCTGTCAATGACTATCTCCAGCAACAATAAACAAGCCCTGAGATGTGATTGAGACAGAAAGGAAGAGCTGTGAATTTAATAGCTCCTAACATTGTTTTACAGGTGTACACCAGGAATCCCACAGCCTTCACGCTTGTCTTTTCAAAACTTTTTTTCTCCTTTATAAATGGGTAAATAAAACCTTTCAGATGGGAAGCTTTCATAATTCAGTGAAGGTATTTTTTGTTTCTGAACAGAGCCAGGGCAGCAATCACCCTGCAGTGTCAAGGAAAGAATTAAATGCAGGTGTTGAACAAGTGGCATTGTATTGAGTAGATGAATGGTTTTTGGGCACATGAGCTCAGATTCAGCTGCAGATGAAGGCATCTAAATTCTAATGTTTACACATGAACTTGGTATCTACACTTCCACTATTGTCAGAGGCATTTAAGGTGTCATTCAACAGAGTGAACAAGATGTCTTATTTGGGACAAAGAATCAGCCAGAAAACTCCATGGATGGTATTGTCTAGTGCCTTGACTCAGTTGTCTGAGCACAGTAGTCTAATGTCACTAGAGATATCTGCAATGGTTTGGCAGATATGACACATCTGCTGCTGAAATGCGTGCCCTTCTGGAAGAGAGCTGGAGGCCAGCGGGGCACTCCTGAGTGTATTATTTGTCTCTGTGCTTGAATGTATCAGCAAAAGCACTGAACCATTGAATTCCATCAATAGCTATCTCATGTGCAGAGGCTTAAATAGGTTTCCTGATCTGGAACTGATTCATATATGTAATGTTTCCTTCCTGGCTATGAGAATACCTGATGAGAAATGAAGCTTAGTGAGATGGCTGCAGCTTTCCTCTGTGTGGAGTGGGAAAAGCCTCCTGCCCTTTGACATGGATCCTGTGGGAGTACTGACCCCTCAATTACATACTGACATTGAGTATAAGGGAGAAATGTACCAGGAATCGGGTGGATACGGAAACCATATGAAGTCATATGGTTAGCACAGGGACAGCTCCTGCCTCTTGCAGCTCCCAGAGGATCTTCAAAGTCTGGGAAGAGGAATAGTCATAAAGGCCAAACTCAGCAGAAGTGCTGTGGAAGCTCTGCACCTGGTTCCCTCCTCCTGTGCTGTCTAGCTGTAGGTCGTTAAATGCATATATTTTGCAACAAATGCCTTCAGCTTCTACTCTTTCATCAATAGATGGCACTAGGCAGTTAGCAAGAACCATGTCTGTTTATGACATATTTGATGAGTAAGTATAGACTATCTATTTCAGTACTCAGTACCATGTACTTTATAAGGCTTAAGATCATATTTTCACAGATTCTACCACTCTTTCAGTGTTTTCTTAGTTATAAAGGACAAAAGACATAACAAGAAGCTGGCAGCTCTGACAAAGAGCTAGTAGGCATGAAGACTCTAATTAAGATTGTAAGTGTAGCCTGCAATGGTAGTTTCTTTGTGAAAACTCTGACCCAATCTTGATTTCCTTGGATTTTGTTTATACCCATAATTTCAGATCAAGCTCTTTAGCATTATTCTGAGCTATAAGGAATAATTCGAGGCTATTGGCAGGCTACATTTTCCAGTTTAATGGTGTATACTGGAAAATACCTTGTGAAGAAGGAGAGGGGGAAAGGGAAAGGGAAAAGGAAAGGGAAAAGGAAAAGGAAAAGAGAAGGGAAAAGGGAAAGGGAAAAGGAAAGGAAAAGGGAGAGGGAAAGGGAAAGGGAGAGGGAAAGGGAAAGGCGGCAGTGAAGGAAGTCCATTAATTACTGAACCCATGAATAATGGTGAATCTATCACACACTATCAGGAGGGTGAGCAGACATGTTATCACTAGGTTTCTGAAAAGAGACAGGTATTAAAATCTCACCTGTAACTCTGCAGCTTTTTCCATCAGGTCAAAGTAGTTAATCCCTCAGCAGCATGTCTCATTCACTCTGTAACTGTGTGATTGTTAAAGAGAAGCAAGAGGAGAGCTGATAAGATACTTTTAGCTCTTGTAAAAAAACATTTATGGACCAGGATTAGGATTTTTTGATGGGATCAAGATAAAGTATTTCAAAACCCCCAAAGAAGTTATGATAAGACACATGGGAGCAGACCCCTCTGTTTGTGTCCAATACACAGGATAGAAAGTGCTGTTTAATCTGTTTAGCCTGGGTCTGTTAACAGACCCAGTTGTTGTCTCAGCAAACTGTATATGCAGCACTCCATTAATGATCCAAAGCTATTTTATCCATGGAAGATCTTTTTATGTATGAAGAATTATTGAGGCAAATTTAATTTTACTTTTCCCCTGAAGTAAATTAACACATAATACTATGAGTGGCTGCTGGTGTTATATTTTCTGAAGAGGCTGTCCCATATGTTTTGCTCTCTAGGACAGTCTAATGACAGTGTTGGACCCTGACTGCATGTCAGATCACAGGCAGAATGCTGAGTGCAAAAGAACCCAGAATCAAATAATGAAGAGCTCAATGGAAGGTGTAAGTTTCACATTTTTTTTTTATTTTGCCTGCTATTTTGGGAAGGCAAGGCATTTTTGGTCTTTCTAAATGCATGTAGTGCTGATCTCTTCCTTGACCCAGCTACAGCATGTGCTAGGGAATGTTCCTGCATTAGGCTTTAATGCAGATGACACTCTGGTGCTCTCATGAATGATGGAGATCAAAAGGGCATCAGGAGATGCCTTCTTTTGCTTATACTTGCTGGCTTTGGCTCTTCTGATTTTGTATAAAAGAGCTACAAGCAATAGGCAGCCTTAGTTTGGAAGGAATATACTTTGCCACAGTCATTAACTGCTTTTAAAAATAGAATCACAGCATTTATGAGTGAAGCAAAAGCTGTAGATGTTCTATGTTTGGATTGCACTCCTATCTTTAATTACAGTGTTGCACAAAATTGTAATCTCAAAATTAATTCAAACTGAGTTGGGAAAGGAAACTTGTCATGAAGATTGAAAGCTGACTGCAATACCCATAAACAAAGGGTGATGGTAAGTATAGGTCTAACCCAACCAAAGCCAAAGCCTCATGGTGATTCTGAGGGCTGATATAATTTAACACCTTAGTGAATAATCTAAAGTGAGGAGCAAAGGTTATAATCATCTCTTGGCTGAAACTCTGGAACAGAGAGTCTCTAGGATTAAAACATGAGGTTGCTACACAGCCTGGCCTGGAGATGGGAGCTGGTAACAACTCATCTGTTCTGCAAGTTGTAGTACCAGGGCAGGTTTTATCTTCCATGCAGCAATAGGTTGCATTGATAGCATACATACTGCTGAAATATGTATATACTGGTAATAAATGCAAACACCCAGGAAGACAAAGAAAAAATGCAAACAGTAATAACAGCTTGACCTCAAATCTCATAAAAATAAAGGAGAAGATCACAGGGGGAGTGTGTGTGTGAGTTTAGTGTTTTTTAACATCATTTGGTTGGATCGGGCTAGGAAAAGAACAAAATGCGGTTCAGAGTAAGACACTGGGAAAGCAGGGGTGCAATTTAAAACAAATTCAGTGGGACACAGGAACGTGGGTAGCACCACAGCTGAAAGACATCCATGGGTGATGGCAGGCAGCAAAACCGTGCTGCTCTCAGTGTCTCACAAGTTCAGGCTACAAATACGACAGTTCAGTTGCAAAACAAATCATTTCATAAAATGACCAACGCATATTCTAGGTAGAATATTCTGTTTTTCAATACACTCATTTTTTTAAATGTCTAAAACATTTGGCATTTTATGAAGTGACTGATATTATTGTTGCAGTCAGGTTGTTCATCCTGATGCACTGAGCATCTTGTGGTGCTCCTGCTGTCATGAGTCAAATCATCATTGGGAAACAGGGTCCTCAACAACTTTTTACTGAAATAAGTATACAAATTAAAATTTTGACAATATACAAAACTTACACAATACATTTTGCAATGTGCTTGTCACCCTTGTATCACAATGCCTCCAGCTATATCCTTCAGGCACTACATAATGTCTAATGTCACGGGGCCCAAGAAGTTGTTCTCTGAACACTGAAAAAACTTGTTCTTAGGGTCTGTCTTCATTGCAGATGCCAAACTGAAGGATGATATTAGCCACTCGTTTAATTGCTTTTCAAGCCTGCCTAGCTGTCCATCTAGAAATTTCTCCCACCCAACCCTCACCTTTTTAGGACCTGCCTAGAACTGTGATCTCTCCCCCTCTGGCCATTTTTTTTTCAAATAAATTCAAAAGTTTTCATTGAAACACAGGCTGCAGAGTTGCTTAAGCCTTTTTTTTTTTTTTTTCTGAGGTAAGCAAACTAAAGATGACCACAACCTGCAAACATGAAGTGTAGACACATCTTCAGACAATTGTGCAGGCAAACAGGAGCTGAGGGAGACAAATTAGCTGAAGTACTAGTAGATCACAACTATGTAGCCTTTGTTCAGTTTGCAGCATGGACTGAGTTTGCTTGTGGATGCCTGAAAAATGCCATGAAAATTCAGAAATCATGCAGAGACAAGAGGTATGACAAAGGTCTGTTTTGGACCTGACTGACTGGCATTACTTAACCTGAGCCACAACATAACATGACAACCCTTTCCAACTGATTTATGCCAGAATGGTTTAAACATGGAGTGCTCCAAAGGCTGTATAAAACTGTAGAGTAATCTTGTATAAAACTGTAGAGTTATCTTGTATAAAATATCATGGGAGCCCTTGTTAGAAAATATGTTACAGAACAGAATATTACGAGATACTAATTGCAAAGTATCTAACATGGTGCATTTGTAAGTTGGCTTTTGGATTACCCCAAAACCAGCAAACTCTTTCCAGTTATTTTGCAACCTGCAAATGCACGTGCCAGAGCAAACGTGGCATTGCACTGTAAATCCAGCAGCCTAAGTTTGAACTTGGCTCTGAAGTCCTGCCCAAAATGTCTTCCCCTAAGCCAGGAGAAAAGAGGTAACAGCATAATTCAAGCCATTTGCAAGGTGACACTGGACACTGGACACAGAGGTGGCTGTGGATGTTCCCTGTTGGCTCTGAGCTCCTGGCTCCTTTAGCCATGGGCTACTGCTGCCAGCACAGAGCTTATGGCAGCTGATTCTCCAGGGGCTGCTGGTGGGGTATCACTGAAGCAGCACGTCCTGTGTTCACATGTGTTTGCTGTGTGGATGGTTGATTCAGAAAAACCCAAGAAAGCCCTCTTCTGCCTCCCATGATATCCGATATCAAACTGATGAACAAGTCTTGAAACGGCGGCCTGCCTTCTCAGGCTAAATAAATTTACAGATAAGCACCGTTTCTTTTGTGAATCAAACTCCTTGACACTAAGCAAAACAATTGTAATGGGTCTTCTGGGAATTAAATGTGTTTACTGCTGATGTTGTTTTTAAAATAGTTGTTTACCAGGTGTCAGATTGTAAGACTATGTATGATTCATAGCAAATAGCAGCATACCAGAAGTTTGAACTCTTCTTGCATAGTAATTTGCCTGCTAGCTTGGTTGGATGAAGGAAGAATATTTAGCTTTCTGCTGTAAATATACTTTACAATTGGCACTCTTAAAACAGAAAATGGGAAATAGAGTACAGAAAATTCTGTTAACTTTTCTATAAACAGCATTAATTGTGTGCCTTCTATATTGTATTCTTCTTGCATTCACATTCCAAACTGACCATTCTCTTCATCCTAGGAAGCATCTTCTGTTACAAAATCTACTCTGATTTTCTTTTTTTTTTTTTTTGTATATAGTTTGAATTCCATTTCAATGACCTTGATAGACATCTAGGACATTTTGAAATATGTACAACCACTTGCTTCATTATTTATTGAACTGTAACTGCCCAGAAATGAGTGAAAGATTCTGCTGTATTTGCCATGATATTGTTGAGGTAAAACCTGATTAAACCTGCTACCATGATCTGTAAATCACTGGACAGCTGCATTGAATTTTTTTGGTGTACTTATAGAAAATGTTAATGCACAGTTGTGGCACCTGTTCTGAGCAGCTTAGACAAGAGAGATATACACTAATCTTTCATAGGCCATTTTTTCTTACCTATTGGAGTGAAAGATGTCTTCTACATGTGGCAAACATACTATATGCTCTTTGTAGAGCTATTTAACTGCTTCTAAGAACACCTTCTATCCTCAACTCAGATCCACAGTGGTAGAAGTGGTCTGGGAGAAGATATCCATACCTTCATCCTGGTCAGTGGCATTGTCAAGGGACCAGGAAAGCATTGGTGGAGAAACTGGTGTAGGTATTCTAAGCCGTTCCATAGATGAAATCTACTTCACATATTATGCCAGGTGCTAGAATAGAGGCTGTGGATCTATATCGCATTATATGCTTGGGATAAGTTAATTTATTTTGCTAACATTTTAAAAGATCTGTATACTTGACTGGATGTTGGACAACACTGAGATGAGAGATGGATTGTCCTCTTGATAGACAGGTCATCTACAATACTTCATTCATTCTCTTTCCTCTGCAACATGCATACACATGCACAAACAGACAAACACATTCACTCAATTTCTGCACATATTTTCAAAATATTTTGGATCTTCAAAACACACAACCATAAAAAGATTAGAATAATATGGTTTATGCTGGAACTCAGAATAATGGCACGATTTATGCAAAAAGCGTTCAGGGAAATATTTTGTGTGTCATTCTGTTCACCAGTTACAGTCTGTGAAGTTCATTTGTCCACTTTTTTCACCTAGTGAAAAAAGAAAAAAGGCAGAAAGATAGCTTTAAAAATGGTACATAAACTGCTAAGGGGAATATGTCATGGACTAGTTTTTCTGCTATCGTAGTTCTAAATTTTAGAGTAATATAAAATATTTATTTTTTGTGAAATTAATTTATTGCCATGCTTTTCTCTCAGTCTGTCTTTCATCCCCATGATGTTAAAAGTACTCACAATCCAGCTGTAATCTGTTACCACAGCATTTGTACAGCTGCAAAGAAAACATTACTGAATTGTTGGCATGTTTTCAACTTCATTAAAGATGGCAACCTGGCAGTCAGCTGTACAGGCTGTCTTATCACAGTTACAGGGAAATCTGAGCTATTTTCCTGTCATTAACTCATCCTAACAAGAACCAGCATACTCCAGAATTGAGTTGCTCACCTCACACTTTCATGTTTCCTATTAAGTAGATTTGAGAGAGTTTGGAATTTGCTTCATATGGATTTCTGGAACAAAGGCTGCTCCTGAACTGCTGCTTGAACTAGCGGCAGAGTGTCAATGTAGTTGTGACAGGTTTACTAAGGACAACTAATTTTGAGATAAAGTTTGAACTGCTTTCCCACTTAATTTATGAACTGAAATTTGTCAGGGACCAAAAGTCCAGTTCAAAGAGAACTGACTTTGCATAATGCTGGTTAAATTACACCTTCATTTCACTAAACTGTGATCTTTTGGAAATGTCATGTGCACACAGGTAGGTAATTTTAATTTTTCTAGAAATCTACCAATACAAAGCATAATACTTCCTTACAGAAATGTTTTGAAAGAGTGCAGAGACTAAAATTGACATAAATGAAAGGCAATGCAGTCAAGGAGAAGGAACTAAAACTGGAGAATGACAATAACATAAGGTGACGTCTACATAAGTCAGAAGAGACAGTTTATTTTTTTCCTTAAAAAATATAAGAATAATCTAATTAGCTATTCGTGACCAGACCTTTAGGAGTAGGACAAAGTATTTTATGCAGGGGTGGTAGAACAAAATAAATAAATTCATGCCAATTTTGGAGATGACCAAACAAAATGGTTAGGATGGAAAAAAGTACAATGGTGGTGATGACAGAAAAGTCTACTCAGAGTTCATCAAGACAAATGTTGGTGATGGAACAGAATAGAATTATGGGAAAGGAGACCAATTGTTTGTCAGATACAGACAAGGTGATATTTTCTATAGGAAATAGAAAGAAAATAATCAAAGATGATGCAAAGAAATTTACTGGAAAAATTTAAAAGATAGAATCAAAGAGATATGCAAAAGAATTGGTTCTCAGGCATCAGATGAATTTAAAAGGGAAAATATGTATAGAAGAAACAAAGCGACAACTCCAGTAGCCAGATGAAACATCTCCAAGACAAAAAAAAGAGCAATTGCAGACAGGGGAGGACACAATGAGCATATGAACAAAGAAAAACTGGAGAGAAGCCAAAGATGTCTTCCTGGGTCATAAGAATAATTCATGAAATGTATATGATGGAGAGCTGTATAATGAAAAAACAGATGTATAAAAAAAAAAAAAAAAGTATGAAAGCAACAGGAAGTTATGAATGGCAGTTGGAGGCAAGCATGTGGCAGAGTACCCTCACAGGAAACATGTAGTGTCTGCCAGACCATATCATTCAAAGAAAAATACCCTGAGCGGGGCTTCTGGCCAAACAGCTCATGTTCCAAGACCAGATAAATTTACTATTGCCTAAAGGCCTCATATTTTTCTGATCAAAAGTCCCCAGACAAGAAGCATACAAATGCAGTATATCAACAGCAAGCTTCTGACACATTATGCACGTGTTGTGCAATGACTGTGCATGAACTGGTTGCTCGGATTTGTAGTGCCTGTGCAGATCGATTGGACAGCACGTGCCCGGTGGTTTTAATGCACTTTGGTTATTCTGGATTGGCTCTAAGGAAGAGACAAAGCTACTCTGTGTGTGCACAGTGACCATTTGTCTAGGATTTCAGGACATTTGCAACCCAAATTAGTTATTTTACAGAAGGTGGAAGAGGCAATAGAGGAAGAAATCTGTGCCAGTTTTGTCAGATAAGGATATCCATGAAGTGTGTAAGAGCAAAGCATTCTGCACAACATGGGCACAGAGAAGAATACAGTCCACATCCTTGCAGAGCAGAGATGCAGAATTTAGCAGCAATACATCTACTTTCACTTTTGCTGCAATGCAGTATGTGGAAATGTACTTGTGCCACCTGGTTGTTACTTGAACTGGTTTGCCAGAAGAGGCAGAACAACTTGGAGTCTTGAGTCTAAACCACAACATTCATACAGTTTGTATCAGCAAGGCTGATAATGTCATGAAGGCATACTGGGGAAATTCAGGTTTAGATGTAAGTATTTGAAAAAATCTTGACACCCATGTGACAGCTATGACAGCAGAGCCACTCCTAAAAACATTTATCTTAGCTTCAGGAAGCGTGATACCAGTTTCATAGTCTGTGGGATGCCTGTGAACTTGTCTTCCATCAGAAAAGATAGAGGCAACTTTTCTTGACTTGTTTAAAGGATCCCTGATGCCTCCCAGATTACAACGATTCAGCTCCTTCCAAATGAAGTGTAGTTAGTGCAGGTGCCATAGAGACTGCCGCTAGTGACAGGGGACTGCAACATACGGCTACATATAACTGAAAAAGAGGGAAACCTCAGCAGCTGACATTACCAATACTAGCATGAGATAAGTGAGCATGTGCCTTCTGTAGCTACCAAAATCAAGCACCAGCCTATCTACAGGCTAACCACCCTAGAGGACATCAATTAGAGGCCCTCCTCAGCAATTGCATTCTGTTTCTGGACACTGTGTCAGATTGGATAAAGAAGCAGTCGAAGTACACTCACTTGTCTGTCTAGAAGATGGCTTTTACAGAATATGCCTTCGGGTATATTCATAAAGCAGCTGCACAATTCCAAAAAGGGTACAGTGAAATATTAGATGGAATAGAAGTCCTTGCTGTTGACAATTGAGTATATAGAGATATTATATAGCACCTAATAGCACTTCTTGTAAGATGGAGTGTCATCTAAAACTGAATCATAGCAAAATAAAAATTGGTGTCGTGTGAGTTACTTTGATCAGACCTTGGAAAAAAATACCTCTGGATCTGTTCAAACAAAGTGAAAACAATAAAGCATTTTCAAATCTCCAACTTCTTGGTGGAAAAAACAGAAGCCATAATAATCATGATGGTTTACCTAGCACAGATTAATACAGATCCCTGCTATGAGGCCAAAAATAAAAAAAACCAAAAAGCACATCTTATTGGGAAAATTTAATGAGAACTTTGAGAACACAGAGGCTGTATCTTTTTTAAACCACAATAAATGACAACAATAAATGACAGCAACAAAGTCACTGGATGTGTTCCAGGGTATGTTCCTAGAAATTCCGGTCACAGCACTGCAAAGGTAGATATGCTGTAAATAGTGGACAAAGCAGTATTTTGCAGGAGACACTTTTGGAGTATAAGGATTGAGAGTGTAGAGCTATCACAGGAAAATTATACTCAAATAGAAAAGAATTTACCACTGTCACTGGATGTCAGTACATACTGTGCAGCATAGCTGAAATAGATCACAAACCTTAGGGGATATTCTTGACATATCTTAAGCTTCTGCACCATCTAGACTTCACACATGATCATAAACCTACAAAGGCAAGACTTCAAAGTGAAATACAAGCCCGGAAGAGAAATTCCTGTAGCAACATGTACTGGTGTCTGCAAAAAAAGGAGCAGAAATTCTGAGGAAAAATAGAGAGAATAAATGTGATGAATCTTTTAAAAGAATAAGTCAGGATGGCTTGCCCAAAACCAACTTCTCTCAGCCTATCAAGACTTCTGGAGTGTAAGAAAACAAAGTTAACCTGGAAAATGAAAGCAAAGAAAGCAGTGACACTGAAGAAAACTCCTTCCAGGCATCTGAAAAGATTTATTGATTTGACAGTGATGTTATGGGAAGTCTGAGGATCAAACATACTTCACCAATCCCGAATGTGTGTGAAAGACTAGACATCATTAGCACATGCAGATGATTTGCATCTTTGTCTTTCATATGGCAAGAAAATGTGTATAGCAACATCCAAAACATCTGAATAAGCTAATCTGCATTAATGAATTAATAGATACTTCCATTATGGAAACTACTAGAGGCAGAAGCAGAGGCTGTTATACTAACAGATGATGTACTTTAGAGACCCCAGGAGCAATGGAAAACTGATCTAGAGGATATTCTTAACCTGATGCTAGATTATTAATACAAAAATATTTTTGAAGTAGCTCCAATAGACAATGCATTGCTGATCTCTGGACAGGGTGACACAAAAGCGATGTTCATCAGCTTAAGCAGCAAAATGAGTGAACCACAGGGCACATTTGAAGAATTTCAAAGTGCTGGTGTTTCAATTACGCGCAGGCACGCAGAGGCTGAACCAGCCACTGGCATTGCCCACCGTCCCAGGGGCTGCCTGAAGTGCACACAAATCAGCAAGCGCATTCAGATCCTGTTCAAGGTGGTCAAAAGTACTGCTACTTTGTTTATTAAGCTGCTAATACACACCTTGGGAGGCAAGCATTTAATCTTCACAGGCTGCAGCAAGCAGAAAGCACAGAGCTGTAACCCCTGTGAAAAGAGTGTCTTTTCCTTTCCAAAATCTCAAGTCAGGGTGAAATAAAGCAGTTAAGTGAACAGAGGGAAAAAAGTAGAAATACTATTCATTATGAAAATGCCAGTATACAAAATCCCTTCCAAAACAGGATTATAAGGGACAGTGTCACTGCAGTGAGAAAACTGAACACCCCAGGCTGGGTTTTTGGGAGCCAAATAAGGGGTTCTTCTCTGGGTGAAATCACAGATGCTTCGGAGCTGCTTGTAGCAGTATGAGCCCAGCAGGTGCTGGGCCTACAAGCCCTGTGACATGTGGAAGGTGATTGCCAGAAAGTCACCTACCTCTGGGAGAAAACAGGCAATACAGCTCACAGCCTACTTGCTCCATGGGTGACTTACTGGCAATACACAGAAACGCACAGAACAGACTGTGCTACCTGTGGAAGGGGTGAAGTTCACTATCACTTCAACTGAAATGAAAGTTGTGTCCACCTGCATCTGGGTAAGTGGTAAGGCAACTCAGGCTCTCTCTTGATAAGAAATAGGCACCTAGTTCTCCACCTCCTCTAAAACTCCTTTGTTCTTTAAGGATCTTCCTTTGCCATGCACACATCTTCCTAGCACTTGCCTTCTTTCTTTAGCTGTCGATGACCTGGTATCCTTCTGAAGAAAGAAGTGGAACAGCACCAGCTGTGTCCTCAGAGTGTCTAGGAGAATTCAACCTACACAGGAACTCCAGATCTAGCAACTCACTGTGATAAAGTGCTCCAGATTTCACAGGCAGGATTTGGGGTACTGTTTACTCCAAACACCTTGCTGTCTTAAAGCTTGAATTATTCCGTATCACCATTTGTGCATTAAAGGCAGGTACTGAGGTGTGTTCAGATTTAAATCTCCTACAAGCAGTGATTCTGGCACAGCATGTTTTACAATTTTGCTTAAACTGATGTAACAGAGAAGTATAGAGACCTCGAGGTTATGAGGTCTATATACTTGTCTTATATGGATAGTTCTACTTACTGGTTGCCAAGGATTGCTGCTGCTGCCAGCAAGAAGATGTTTCCCTGAATCACTGAATAGGTGAGGTGGGCAGGTACCACTGGAGATGGGCTAGTCCAGCCCCTGACAGAGCAGGGACACTGAGAGGATGTTGGCCAGGACTGTTTGTAATTTGGTTTCTGAATTTCATTTGCCTGTTAGAGGTCTATGTTATGGCAGACAGAATTCCATTAACAAGAAACTTCAGAGCTGGTATCACAATTTTCATTTACAGGAGTTGGACTTGATGATCCTTGTCAGTTTCTTCCAACTCAGGATATCGTATGATTCTGTGATTGAAGTACCGAAATTACAAGTGACGGGATGAAGGAAAGGGCGCATTTCCAGTCCAAGGGATTCTTTGTGAATAGGAAGATACAGCAGCATATTTTTTACATCAGCTTAGGGTCTTATTTGGAAAGACAATACCCAAGAGAGGTGATCTGTCTAAGGAATTAGGCCCTAATTCTGATGAGTGTGAAACTGTCATGTCAGCTTTGCCAGCTGAGCAAATCGGACAACACAGCCCAAGACTCAGCCAGTACATTAAGCAATTTCAAGGTGTGCTGTCATTTAACTTCTTTGTATTCACTTCCAAAGCCAATAAGTAGCTCCCTGACTTTTCTCCATATTTTCTAAAGTAAGTATCTTTTCTTTAACACTATGTTTACTTCTGTTTCAGGAGCTATTTCAGGCCGGCCTGATAAATGTTAAACATTTTACTTTTCAGATTGGGAAAAGTGCATGGAAGATGCTGGTTGTATCCAGGGCACTTCTCTACTAACCAACAAGAACTGGTAACAAGAGCTGCCAAGCTGGTGGCTAGGAATATCCCTTGCTATCAGCAAACAGCAGGGAGCAACTGGCAGGGAAATGCAGAGAAGCCCTGAGACCTGAGCATCACACTGGCTCCAGCAGCTAGCACGACTCCTGGCTGACAGCGTGACTCACTGATGTGACTCAGACCTGCAAACCCGTCATGGATGTGTAAAGAAACACTTTGTCAGATAGCAAATTCCTCAGCAACATTTTCCCTGAGTGCCCCAAACTCCCAGGCTCTCCACTGAGACTCACCGAATCCCCACGTAATACATGTCACCACAGTTCCTCTGCAGCAATGAAGGGACTGGCATCTGTAGATTTTATGTTTATGGCAGAGTGTGACAACTCATAGCTGTATTACAGTAATTCATGATGTTTCTATAACACTACTTTTTCAAGAGAGGCATGGTAAACGACCCCTAAGTAGCGCTTCTTGGTTGTTATCAGCGTGTGCCAAGCCTGAGTTGCTGATAACAACATGTTTTTCACATCTTTATTAATTCAAAAGCTTGTTACATTTATTTCAGGCTGGTTTGATCCCAGATCACTGCTCCCAGAAGCCAGTGCAATAGGAAGGACAGTGAGACTGTCAGCTGTCCCAGTCAATGGGATTTGGAAGATCTTTGTTCTGAGCCTGTCATTGCATGGATTGTTAAATTCTTCCTATGTGACACCATTGGTTTCCATTCTTTTCAGTGCAATTAAGACTAAAGTCTGTTACTAATCTGGATGGAAGTTAGTGTGAAGTTAGGCAGTTCAAGGTGAGAAAATAAAACCCCCTGGACTCTTACTCCAGACAGGTATACTTTGCCTGGTACCTGATATTAAATGGTACTTGCTACTTGGAAAAAGAAAATACTATACATACAATAAGAAGTGTTGAAGGTTTTGAAGTTATTTTTTAAAATTTTGATTATACTAAGTTTGGCAAGTCTCCTTTGAAAAAGAAAAAACTGTTTTAAAAGCAGTTTCATCTCACTATCTTCTGTTTTAACTGTTTGTACCATGATATGACTCTTTCAAATACTGCCTGATACCTTGAAATCATCTTCTCCAAGACACCATGCTCAAGTACATGTGCCACCCCCCTAGCTTTATGTCCTGTTGCCAAGCCTGTGAGTAATCCAGACCTTCTCACAAATTTTCTCTTTAACAGCAGCAAACCACACATGTATTAGTGGCATTTCTGCAGATAGCTGCACACAAAAGACAAAGCCTGGCAGTTACCATGGGATTCTCTCATTAAGCACTTACTGAATATACTGCATGTTTAGCCTTGAGAAAAAGAGGCTGAGGGGAGATCTTATTGCTGTCTACAACTACCTGAAAGGAGGTTGTAGAATGGATGGCGTTGGTTCTTCTTTCAAGTAGCAAGTGACAGGACAAGAGGAACTGGCCTCAAGTTGTGCTAGAGGAGGTTTAGATTGTATATTAGGAAAAAATTATTCACAGAAAGGATTGTCAGGCATTAGAACAGGCTGCCCAGGGAAGTGGTGGAGTCACCATCCCTGGAGGTGTTTAAAAGACATTTAGATGAGGTTCTTAGGGACATGGTTTAGTGTTAGAGTTAGGTTATGGTGGACTTGATGATCCTGAGGGTCTCTTCCAACTGAAATGATTCTATGACTCTGTTCTATGATTCTATCCTTCACTGTCTGTTAATCTTTGCTACTTTTCTCCCTCTCCCATAATTTTCTTGCCCTCTGTACAGGAATGTGAATTGTGTCAAACGGTGGTGAGGACAAGAGAGTTCCTGTGCTCCAGCACCTAGCAGCGAGGTTCCATGGTTGTGTTCAGCTTGAGAAATCCCATCTTTCAAACCCTTGATGAGTAGGCATTGCTGTGTATTTTGGAAAAAAAGAAATCATCAGCTACTGCACCTATTGTTACTTATGAAAAATAGTAAAAAGATATGAAGAAATGGGGTACTTAATCTGCCCTCCTGGTGAGTGTTGGGCTGGGTTCTTATTCTCACTAAGCCCCCTTTCTGTCCCTTTAGTATGTGCAGGAGACTTCAGATAGGTGTGTTTTACAATCTCATTCTCCTGAAGGCCTATTTACACTTCCAGAGAGGTGTGAGAGGTCCCAGTAATGAAGATGGCTCAGATTATTTTTTCATGTGAAGCAAACCTTTCTGGTTTACACCTGTGTCCTGTGTACTGTGTACCCAGGCTTGCAGGAATGGTCCCTGGGGAAGACTTGGCTCTGCAGAAACACTAACTGTACCCAGATGTCTCAGCAGAGAGATTTCTGTCCTTTATGATCCTGTATAGAGCAAGGTATCACCAGCTATACTGAAGCCCCAGGGATGCTGATGTGACACTTAGATGCACACACTGTTTCACTTAAGACAGCAGGACTAGGAAGGGTTTGTTTCCCACTTAGATCTTCAGGTAAAGGAGCCTGAGTGACAGATTTTTCCCTTTGTTGTCCAAATCTCCAGTATGCTCCAGATACGTCAAAAAAAATCATCAGCTATCTCACTGCTCGCCTGCTATGGATGTGCCTGTTTCAAGACAGCTGCTAGCCTGGATCAGGCTGCCCGCACTGGCCCCACGTGTTCTGCAGGCTGCGGCACAGAGTCGTGGCTGCTGTAAACCTGCAGCAGGTTTTAGGAAGCTGGGAAGGGAGTTACAGTGACTTGCTGCTGGCACACTCCTTGTTAATGTGTTTGCTCACTTTCTTCAGGATGAGAATTATCAGAGAATTCAGATAACTGAGAGGATCTTAGTTATAATTAGTAGCAGCTTCCCGTCTGACATACAGGAGGGGCTAACAACATTTTTCTTAAGGCAGAGTTGTTACGCTTTCCTCTAGACATGTACTTTAAAAAAAGCATTTTCTGGCAAAAAGCCACTTGTTTAGGACAGATGGGAGAGGAAAGGATTCTGAAGTGATGGAGCTAGAGGGTAACGAAGTATTGTACAAACTGTCAACAGTGCGTGGGCTGTTGCAGATCATCTATTTTTGTTATTACTGACATACATTATACTGGGAACTCAAAGAGAAGTCACCAGTGGAAAAATAAAAATACCAGCACAAATGTGGATGAAGTTTCTCTTTCTCCCTCCAAACAAGCTATGAAAATTCTCAGGGAAATTAGCAGAGTGTAATACATGTGGAGCCCTGAAAAGTGAGAGCTGAATCAAATCACTGCCTTTATTTAGCCTGATGAACAAAGTGTATCTGTCCACAGGGTCTAATCACAGAGCACTGATTTTCAAAGGTCCTTCTGTTCCATTTCAGAGGAATTTGAAAATGAAAATAAACATTAGTGGGACTTTAAAAAAGGCCTAAGAAGCTAAACACCCAAGAAGAGTTTAAGATCTGCTGACTTTCAGTGAAACTGGGGATCTGATTTGAGGTTAACTCTCCTACAGAAATAAGGTACCTGAGGGGATAGCTGAGACCCATTCTTTACAACTGCAAACAGTTCTGTACCTTTTGAGGAGGTTCAGCCTGAGGGACCCTTACCCATCCATATCTCCCCAGAAAGTCCTGCAATTTTACGTGCCAGCAGGTCCTTCTAGGAATGTCTGGTCTCTCTCTCCAGGTTCTGTTACGGACAATAGATGTGAGAAATGAAGTGCAGAAAAGGAGTAATTCAGGGACAAATACTGAATGATGAACTTCCATTTCACAAGCCTGGAGCCCTTAAGTGAGCAAGCTACATCAAAGGTTATAGGACTATGAGATGATCTGGGGGAGTGACCGGTCAACCAAGTTAAACAGAATTTCACAACCTGACTTAAACAGAACTTCTGGCCATGATTTGGATGGCTTCCAGAACTGAGGAGTTTTTTTCAGTGAAAATGGTCTGTAGGTCTGAGCTTGAGGCTGGCTTTTTAGATTGATCCCAGTGGTTAACACGGCAGTCCTCTGGTGCTGTATACCACTTTGATGTCATTTTTTCCTGTGATTTCTTTTGTTTTTTACTAAATGGTAAATGTACTTCTAAATGTACAATTTTCCTCACTGAAATGGGGCATTATTAAATAATAAATAAGTAAAGTAAATAAGTACACCAAAAAACAGTAATAAAAATAATTACAATAAATAATTATGCATGTGACACAAAATGTCTTCACATCCATAAAAGAGGACTAAATATGTTCAAGTTCAAACAGTGACTTTGCTTTTTTCATCTAAAGTTTATTTTTCAGAAGTGCACCTGATCTATAAGTTTCCTAATGCAAAAGTTTTGGAGTGTTGTCCCTGCTTGCCAAAACTCCCCCCTCTAATTGAACTAACTCTTCAGCAAGTGCCAGGCTGTGCTTCGTCATCTCAAATATAAAAAGCTGGAGCCAGGCAAAAGTCTGACTGCTCCTCCTACAAGAAAGGCATGATACGAGTTAAAACAGAGTCCTGGGAAGAGATTCCTGGAGATCCAGACTTGCTGGTCCCACTGGTGCCAGGAGGATGTGGCCTGTTGGACAGTACTGTTGCTCACCTCTGGGGATGGCTGGTGCTGGAATTGGTGCAGGGTGTGGGTGTTTGGTACCCTGGCAGGAGAAGGGAACAGGGTGGTAAATCTTGCTGCCCTTCCTGGCTGCCCCTGCTTGAAGGGCTTCTCTATTTTAGGTGTGCCTAGAGCTGGCCCTGCTCAGGTGGCACAGCACCACTGACACACTGGGTGCTTATCACTATGGACATAGTCACCCTGCCTAATTTTAATTGGCACTCATCAGTGGTTCAGTTTAATTACTCAACATGCCCATGAGAACTGAGGCTCTTGTGGGGCGAGCGTCTCAAGTGTCCAGGCACGAAAAAGACAAACTCAAGGGAACAGACCTGAAGAAGCAATCCTAGTTTCTCATCTATTTCCTTTCGTGGAGCAGAATATGAGGTCATACACATCAGTGACTGTCAGGTTGGGGGCCTCACTTGAACAGAATTTTGTCAGGAACTGCATTTCAGGCTGTGAATTAATGAACAAGAGGCATTTTGCACAGAAGAAACTGCAGACTGAGTGATGCTTTTGGCAAAAGTATTGGATTTCCAGGAGCACCAGATATTATTAGCCCATCTTTTGAGGTTGTGTTTTATCTTTCTGTGTATGTGCAAAAATTTCCCTGCTGCTGAATTAGTTTGCTCAATGGAAAAGTTATCAAGTCTGAAGAGCTCTATGCAATTGAGTAAAAAGCTAGATGGATGTGAAATACTTAGTCTGAGAATTGTAGGTTACAACTAATATTTAACATTTATTTATAAAGGGGAAAGAGGTCATGCAGCAGATTCCCACTATCACGTTGGCCAAATAGCTATGCAAATGTCTTTTGATTCCTCCTTAATACTCGTGTTTTGCAGAAAGTCTCCCAGGGTGCTAATCCTCTGGAGTGATATTCATTCATATGAAATGAAATACGCAGAAGAGTGGGAATGACAGAAAGATTTTACTGGCATAAATGTGGCAATGAGCAAGTAATGTAGGTCAGCACAAATGAGTATAGATAAATTTTTTATATCAACAGACCATGCATTTCACAAACGCTGAGCAAGAAAGGGGAAAAAAATCAGAAAATTTGTAGAGGCATTTAAAAATTAGTTGGGGTAATTGCCATGGGTTTCTGCTTTTCAAGCAAAGCAAATTTTCCTGCATCTTAGTTGCAAAGAGTTAGATCCTGAATCCTTTACTGAAAGAAACAGCAAAATTCCTCCTGACCTTAATGGACCTGGGATTCCATCTAGGTAGCCAACTGCAGGACACTCAAAGAAGGGAAAAATAATAACCAATACATTTTAGAAACTGAGGTTTTTCCTGAAAGTTTTTTTTTTATACATCAAAAACTTATTTTCACCACAAGGCCTAATTCGGGGACCCCTTCAGGACAACAAGCAAGATATTTGCATTCTTTTGAGATGCTAGGGATATTTCCTTTGGGAAACAAATTAAGCTTAAATGAGAGGTGAATAACAGAATCAGAGAATGGCTGAGGTTGGAAAGTGCCTCTGGTGATCTCTCAGTCCTACCCCTACTCAAGCAGGGCCACCTACAGCAGGTTTCCCAGGATCATATCTAGTCAGAGTTTGACTGTCTCCAAGGATGGAGACACCACAACCTCTCTGGGCAACCTGTACCAGTGCTCAGTCACCCTCACAGTAAGAAAGTGTTTCCTGATATTCAGAGGGAATCTCCTGCGCGTTAGTGTGCGCTCATTGCCTCTGGTCCTGTCACTGGGCACCACTGAGAAGTGACTGGTTCCATCTGTCTGTTATAAACCAGACCTGGGGATAGAACTTAATATTTGCTTTTAGGACTACAGCCTATTTTCTTTTAGAGTGTGTAATTTTCAAACTTGATAGGAAGAAGAAAACAGAAATCAAAGCTAAGAACAAGAATTCTAGCAACTATTTGTATTACTTAAAACAGTGGAAACAGTTCCAAGAGAACAAAATTGGTGGACAGAGAAAAACAGGGAGATAGAGGCAAATGATGCGGGTTGTATGTTACATGGTTCTCTGAAATTGTTCCCTGTGTGTTACCACCACATACAATGTGACCACGTGCTGCCTTTCTTGACCCCAGGTTGTCTTTGCAGACACAAGGAGCAGCACAGCATCATTGTTCCTCCAGTTGGGGCACTGTTACTACTTCAGATCAGCCAGGGGTATCTGGTATAGGGCTCAGACTCTCATTTGTGCTGTTGTGGTTTCCTCTGACAAGGATAAGATCCTTGGTTTCACCAGTCACTCCACCATTACCCTTGCACCACAATTTTTTTATTATAATGAGTCATATCATGGTCTCTTCCTGCTGACATCTTCACTAGTCTTTAAATTTTGCACTTCCATTTTTCATCCCTCTGATGCCTTCCAGTTTATTAGATAGGGTGGAGTTCTCTAAGTTCACTGGGGAAGGCTGCCACACAGTGCAGACTGTCATGGATCTTGTCACTGGGACTGTGATCTTTTACTTTTCCTAAGAAGTTGTTCTAGCCATGTAAAAGTGGGGTCCGATTTTAGCTGGTGTTGAAAATGCCTGAAAATCATGCGCATGCCGCACATATGTATGCAACGACCATATGAGAAATTTAGATGTTCAGTACTTGTAATTTAGAAAAATTCACAAAACGGGAATTAATGTCATAAATAAAAACATTCCTCCAAATGAGACTCAGCATTTTCAAAGCATGATTTCCTTTCTGTTTCAATTATTCAGCCTTCACAGACCTCTGTCCTGACCAGCATCTGCCATTTTGCAATCTGTGATTCGACCTAATTTTGACATACACATGCATTTACTTTGAAGTACATATTGTGACAATATTAAAATAAAAAAAAGTTATTTAATCCTATGGAAAACATACTGAAGCTGCTGACATTCTTAAAACACTCTTGCATTGTTTTTTCTGGATTTGAACTACAAAATATAGGACCAAATCTTATGTTCAAAATGTTTTTCATAGTAAGTTTCTGTCCAAAGTTTAAGCAGGTACCCGCATGTTGTGTTAGACAAGATCATACATCCCTGTCATGTTGATCACACAGGGAAAACAAAGATTAAATGGGAAACATGACTTTATATTAATTATGGATGGCTAGTATTTCTCAGGACCTGAGGGAAACAAACAAAAGATCTTGGCTCTTGGAAGCTCTGAGTATATTGCTTTAAATCACTAAATGTGGACAATTTACATGCATAACATACCACATATCAGCATGAAAATATTTGTCAAAATTGATGAATGAAACAAGAAGAATAATGAAGAAAAATAACAGTACACATACCCCCCAGAGAACAAAATAAACAATTTAAGTGTTTGGTAAATAAATCCCTGCAGAACTCTTAGAAATGACTTACTTATTCATTGAATCAATCCATCAACCTTTTGTGATGGCATCAATTTGCAGTCCCTTCGATGTTGTTCTTCTTCCATAGCTACTGCTTTAGATACCTTAAAAATGTAGAATATCATGTAATACATCTTTATGGAGCTATCATAAATAGTTTCGATCCTCTAGAAGATATAATTGGCTCATTCTTTTCCTCAGGTCTCATATGCACATGCTTAAACTAACCATATCACCTTACAATTGTACTCCAAGTTCCCTTTTTTCCCACTCCTCTCCTTTTACTGAAGTTGTTTGGCATCCACTTTTTTCATTAATCAAAATTTAACAGCAGAGTGGGACTGTGAGATCATTTTTTAATGGAAATGGTCTCATTTATGTACTTTATTTAACATATAAACTCTTTGCAGAAAGGACTGTCTTGTTTACTTTGTTCACAGATTGCACCATGCTTGTATTGGAAATTCCAGTTTTTATGTACAGAATTACAGAATGCCCATCTGAAAAATAAACACTCAGGGCTTTGAGTCTCTTTAGAGAAGAAGTAGGAAAAGCTAAATAGAAAATTAGAGAGACTGTGTGTGGTTTTGTATCCCCACCATAAAATATACTCAGACAATAGATATGTGTACGTGCAGAGAAATGAGCCAACATTTAGGATAGATGCACATAGAAGCATGAATACTGAGAGTCCCATGTGAATCAATACAATTGCACGTACTTGCATGTTCTCCTAGGAATGAAGAGTTCCTTTCTGAGTACCTGCGTGCACAGAAACCAACCATCCAAATGTTTGCAAGAGGAAAAAAAAATCTGAGACAAATTAAAAAAGACTGAAATGTGAATCTGATTTAGTCAACGTGTCCATAAACTAATTTTCTATGAAATTTCTTCTAGTTCACCTATACCTTTTGTGGATCCACATATTCATGACTCTTTGTACTCACTGAATTCTAGTTTTAGCAAATGTGATCGCACAATTGAAAATGATTTCTACTAGGGCTCGCTGTACCTCACAGCCAACCTTTACCGTTCTGTTGAGTGTCTCTCTGTGTCTGGGGCTTTTAGAGGACATATGTAACCTTTGTGCTTCCCCTTCTTCCACTTTTGCACATGTCCGCAGGGATACCATCTTCCATGACTGTCATCACCATCATCATGTGAACAGTTTGAAACAACAAATGTGACAAAGAGCAGCATGTTATTTGGGGAGGGTATTTGGTGTCAGTTTCAGGCAGAGGTGAAGAGAGTGGGACAAGAATATGGTTACAGGGAGAAAGAAGTAAAATATGCTTAAAATAGCAGTGTAGCAGAAGACTGTTGAAGAGCACAAGCTGCATATGAACATGCTTGCTCATGTTTAGCTCTATATAACCTACTTCTGAGCAGGACAAAGGCAAAGGTAGGAAAGTGTTTGGGTAATAGATGGCAGCAAAGATCCTCTTCCACTGGTGAATGCAGAAGTCTGGCTTTTGTACAGGAGATTTAATTTTGAATCGGAGATTCGTAAGAATCGTAAGCAATTTTAAAAAAAATTCTTAGGTTTCACAGTGCTTCTGTTTATCTAAAATAATAATACTGTGGCATTTAGAAGTCCCAAGAGCTAAGTCTTCTACTCAATAGAGAGCAGAAAAGATGGTGTTTGATAGGACCTGATGAAAAAAGCCTTGAGTGATCTTGGCATGATTTGGAACATGCTTGTAAAAGACATTATCTGTCTTGGTTTGTGAGAGATAAAGGAGGAATGCGTTTTAAAGGATCCTTGTTTTGTACATAAGGAAAGAGATGTGCAACAAAGGCATGTATGATGCTACTTTAAACTCCACATTTGGTACAATACCTTTCTTTCTAACTCAGCTATGCAAAGGTCACAACTCCAACTGGCTTCAATTGCCCCTCTTGGTGAAGGTCTGAACAGAGAGACTTGTCAGGACATGAGACCAGCCAGAGACAATTTCTCAAGTTTCTCAACCATATTAGTGACTATAGGAAGGAAACATCTCTTACTGACTCATTCTGTGTAGTGCCACTTCTATGCGTGAATGCATAACAGCAGTCTAAAGGGCAGTTTCTTTTATGCATGGTAATTACCTTTAATATTCCACAAAGCTTGGAGTGGACTGATTAGCATAACAACCGTCTACGTCTTTCTCCGAGAAGCAGTGGACACAGTGTTGTCTGCAGTATTATGCATCGGTTCTTCAATAAAGCCTGTCTTACCTTTAGTGTCTGTCACCTACCCACACAATCTGGGAAGAAGCCAGATTTGGATTAGATAGAAAACAAACTCGAAAAGTCTATCAATTTTGTCTCAGCTGTGTTGAAGGGACTCATCAGTAGAAAGCAAGCAAGCAATACACATAGACTATTCATGGGGCTTTCCACCTTTGTGATAAAAATCCTCATCCTGTGAGTAATTGCATTGAAAAAGAAAACAGAGGACTGGAAATAAAAATATTACAAACTGGAAGGTTTCATGGTGAATGGAGTTTTGCTTTGCCTAATATCAGTATGCTCGAACAGAGGGTGAGAGTGCAAGTGATCAAAACCTCCAGACACTGAGTTAATAGCCACCCCTGTCTGGAGACATCCAGGGATCAATACAGACTGCACTGCCTTTGTCAAAATGCTGTATGGCAGTTGAGTATTGTAACCAGTACTTAATTTAAGCAAGTGGAGCACAAATTGTTTCTCCTTACCTGACTGAAAAGTATCACTTGCGCTATAATTATGGCATAAAAAATCCTAATGACAATAACTAATGAACTCTTTTGCTAAGCAATAGTGTTAGGAGAGCATGGCCAAGTATCTTGGAATGTGTAGTGTTCTGCTCTGCCTTTACTAAATGACCTCAGGCAAGCTGTCAATGTATGTGAACTCTATAAAGACATTGCCTATGACAGGATTTCATCATTTCAGCAAAGGGACAATAAACAGCATATAAAAGAAAATTAATGCAGTGGAAATATTCACGTTACATAGCTCCCTCTTAACAAGGATTACTTTTGCAATACTGTACACTGTTGGCAACTGTAAACCCATCATAAACTTAAAATTCCTGATGAGTGGGCAAAACCCCCCCTGTTTTCTAAGTGAAGAGTCTATTGCAGTCAGCCTTGTAGAAGAAGCCTTTTAGTGTCAGTGATAAACAAAATACCTGCTATCTATGATAGAGTTAAAATGATGTCATGACCTGGCAATTTCTATTCAGCGCTGTCACATCCATGCACGGCACAGATCAGGATTGTCATCATGTAAATGTAATAGGATTCTTTATCCTGCATTGTTGCTCAGCTGGGAACAGTAATTCTAAGTTTCTGTAAGTTGTGAACAGCAGCAGGGGGGCATGAATAGCTTGGAAACCTATATTTTTTCCATTTATTTTTTTAAAATGCAAATTACACTAGTAAGTCAAAAAAATCACTTTTGTTAAAAATACATTCAGAATTAACAAATGCCAAAAAGAAAAGAAAAAAAAAAGACACATTTGGATTGTATCTCTTGCCTTCTGAATATTTAAGTTTATAACAAAAGCCCAGCCTAGAAAAATAACATTCTTTACTGGATTTTGAGGAGGATACAGCTGTACAAATCAAAAATGTCATCCAGATACTCTCACATTACTGTGCTCTAAACTGCTTCCAGAAGAGATCTGTCCACTAATCACTTAGTTTAGTAGTCAACAGTCCTAATTTATTCTTAATGGTAGTGCTCTAATTGCAACTTAAGCAGGGTTATGGATACCAACTTCATATAGGTATGTATGTGTATATATATGTATACCATGTGTATGTGAGTGTGTGTATATCTAGTCTATATGTAATATATGAACACGCATTTATATTGTAATCCTTAATAGTTAGATATGTTTCCTATTTCCTAAGCACTTTACAAACATTAACAAATCAGACCTCACAAAAAGCCTGTGAGGCACATATTATTCCCATTTTATAGCTGGGAAGACTAAGACACAGAGAAATTAAGGCCAAATTTTCTAAATTCAAATCAGGCCTAAAAGCTACATACAGACACTTCATTAAATTGTCTGACTTCTAAAATTGCTAACTACCAGTAGCCGCTGTTCCGTGGGAAATCAGCAAAAGGTATGAAAAATTATCTTCTGAAAATTGGATTGCTGCTTAGGTGCCTAAAATGGTTCCTTTTCACATTAAAAAAAGATTTTTATAGATACATGATTTTGATTAACTGGTATACAGGGAAAGCTAAAATACCCTGTTATGACATTTTCATTCCATTTAAAACTCTACATTGTGTTTAATACTATGCATCTGCTGTATTTAATACCACATAAAAGTAGAAACTTTCAAAATTTTTCAAGTTATGGGAAATTTCAGCCTGGTACTTGGAAGCTGCATGATTTTCCAGGGGGTGAAAAGCAGCTCTACCCATAATGAACTCAGGATTTCAGGTCTGAAAATTTAGATCTGAGACACAAATGGGCAATGAATGCTTTAGGGGATCAGGCCTAGGGGATGTGCCTAATCCACGCAGGAAATCCCTAGCAGGATCTGGGAACTCTTGACCCTCTGCATCAGATGATTCCTAGGTTATGCAACACCTGTCAATAGTTATTCCTGTCTATTTTATATACATAGACATACACACACACACACACTTACATATATATATATATATAAATTTCATTGAATAAATAAATACAAGTATAGTTCCTGAACATGTCGCAAATCTTGTTTTCACTGGTGAATGCCTGTTCCTCATTGTCCAGAGTTGTTGCTTGTGACACTGTACATCCATGCAGACACAGCAAAGGGCACTGGTTTGTACAGGGATGGAAGAGTGGCATGAGGGCACAGGCCATAGTTGCTTGGGAGCTGTGCTGGTCCCTGGGTTTGGCCAGCAAGCAAAAGGGAGTCACTCAGGGGCAGCATGAGCCTTTCCAAGCACTGACCTTCCCTCTTGCCCTCAAAAGCTACGTGGTCACCTCAGATGTGGTGGGTGCGTGCGTTTGCCTATGCAAGGTCTGAGCAAAGAAACAATGACAATCCAAGTTTCTGAAAAGCCTGAGCAAAATATTGTTTTTTTCCTAATGAAAGCCACCTAAGTGCTTGAAAATACAGATCAGATGTAGAACAAAACATGTCTTCCTAGGATTTCAGAGTATTTCATATACACATTGACCTACTAGCAATATTCCCAAAGGCATCTTGTTGCCAACTACGTAACAGCACAGTTTTTTTTTTCAGCCACAATAATACAGGAAGATAAAATACACATTCTAACACACAACAGATCCCCCAAATATATCACAAAAAAGTCTCCAATATTTCTTCAACTCAACTAGTCCCTCCCTGCCCTCCCTAACTGAAACCAAAAAATAAAATATATGGATCCCTTATGGTGCAATTA
Organism: Streptopelia decaocto; assembly: GCF_964273445.1. NCBI lineage: Eukaryota > Metazoa > Chordata > Aves > Columbiformes > Columbidae > Streptopelia > Streptopelia decaocto. The sequence goes on from NC_138656.1 coordinate 66,286,972, forward strand.
GAAAAAAAAAAGCTCACAGAGGATTTTCAGTTGAAATTAGATACAAAAGAGTAAACATAGCTAATACATATTCAGTTGGCCTTTGTTGATAGAAATCTGCAGATGTCTCTATAGTTAGTAAAAGACATTTAGAGATAGCTATAAAAGCACCTACAGTGCATTAAATAAAAACAGTGTGATTAAGAAGCACTGTTTCTGCTGCTTATTTCCAGTAGGTTTAATTATTAGTTTAGGTTACCCCTTCTCCCCACTCCAACCCCCAAAAGGTCTTTTTTTTTTTTTTTTTAATCATTATAAATTGTTTATTTCTTGACCACTGTGGAGCCTCAAAAGTAAAGCACTTCTCAGACAGCTGGCAGTTTTCTACTTGGTTGCTCTGGAGCTGTGGAGCAACAGAGCCTTATTCCCTGACATGAAAACAAAACAAAACGAAACTAAAGAGAACCACTGACTTAGAAATCGTTCAGAATTAGCAGCAGCATGTTGAGCCTAAAGGACGTTACTTCAGAAAGCTTGCACTGAGTTTCTCTGATGTGCAACGCAGTTGGGTTAAGGCAAGTATGAACTGTACAACCTTCAGGGCAAACAACGTGCTGTCTATGGACTTCTGCTGCAAGGTCATCCTGGTATTCTTAGTGTTGTGTTGACTAAGGAGACTCAACGGGGCCAGGAGTGCAGAGGGGGCTCCAAAAGCACCGAATGGGCTGGGTTCATATTTTAATCCAGATGGGCCGTGCTGGCGGTGGCCGGGGCAGAGAAGAGCCAGAAGATGGCACCAACGGCTCTGCTCTGGCCCTCTGGTGCTGGGAGGCTGGAGGTCCAAGGTGAGGGTCTGGGGCATCACCCTTAGTACCTGTTAGAAAGAGGGGCTGATGGTGTCCATTGTTTTTTATCTCACTGTTCAACCAGCCTTTTTTTTTTTTTTTTTTTTTTTTAGCACAAAAAGTGGATTTTTTTTGCTCTTTGAAGAACCATCCTGAAAGTTTCTGTGACAGGTCCTCCAGCCCATATTGAATAGTCTCCATGTTTACTTTGACCTAGAAGAAAGAAAAATAAATACATGTATAATCCACAATATATTTGCTGCTCTAGTGCCTTATTGCAAGCAAATGTATTCCACTGACCAGTAATGGTTCAGCAGCACATGGAATGAAGAGGACAGAAAGACAAGATGTTTCTTCACATGATCACTTTGCTCAGCTCTCTCTGGAACATTGTCAGAGAAGTCAGCACAGGTTTTCTAAACCATTCTAGGCAGGACTCATATTTAATGATAGTTTTAACTATATATGCAGGTGTCAACTGGAAGATGACCTGACCTGTAGTAATCCATGACCTGACCTAAAATAATCCATCAGAAATGTAGCTGTCCTTGTAAAAGCAAGAAGTGATGGAGTGTGAAGACAGAAGGGCTGAATCAAAGTGCCTGGCAAAGTCACCCAAGGCTCACTTGCAAAGCAGAGTGTGTGTGAGCACCACAGCCCCGTACACCTGAAGACTCCTGTCCCAAACCTGTGTTTTGTAACTCCAGCTTTCAGTCTAAAACAGACAAGATGTTGTTGGTTGGTTGGACAAGGCTTAGCTGGTATTTTATTTAAATAAAATGTTGCCAGTAATGTCTGAATCCCACAAACATTATGAGATGATAACACAGCAGATTTGTACTGCACGAATTTGCTGAATGTCATGGTCGTTATACTGCAGGTGCTGATTTCTGTGTCTTGCTTATGATTCATTTATACTTCAGGTGAACGGTAAAGTAGGTACCTTCAGTATGAGAAATTATCTAGACAAACATCTACAGTTTCACGCTAGGAGACCATGGCCAGCATAATGCATGTGCAAACACATTAGAGAGAAAAGACAGGACCAGGTAGTAGGGCAAATATATTAATCCCTCCTACACCCTCCTGTGCCTGAGTTATTGACTCAAATTCCCACTAACATTTGGTGCAGAAACTATCGTAAGTGCCTTCTAGTGAAAAGCAATGCTTACCAATAGTCCTGCATAACAGAATACACTTAAGCGGGCACGTGTATATATATATATATATACACATATATAAAGGGGTCTGTGTACATATAGGTGTGTGTGTTTCTATGCTTACATAGTATATGTGTTTGTGTATACATATATACATAATATGCAAAGATACTTAGACTTCACAGAATATGAGGAAAGCAAGATTTACTTTGGGGCTAAACTGCTTTTGAGCAATTTCTCCAGTGCATTAGGCATCAGCATCAGACATGCATGCTTCTTTTTTGCTTCACTTCTTTTCTTGAGCAAACAAATTTATTGTGAAAAACATAAAGAAAAATCTCTCTCCCCCCCGCTCCTTCCTCCTGTTTTTGTAGCAGTGATCATGCAGTGCAGTCTTATTCCACAATCATAATTGTATTTGATCATGTGCATCAGAATCAGTGCCTTTTTTAGTCACCTGCCTGGATCACTTCCCA